>NW_017733130.1:91367-97303 GCF_001890085.2 Hipposideros armiger
ATTGTCATTCTTTTTTTTTTTTTTTAGCTGAGCCATCCTGCCACCTGTTGGCAGCTCAACTCGGGCTGGGACTTGAACCACTGTTGCTCAGATCTTGCACTCTTGAACAAGCTCTTAACCAACTGAGCCACTTTGCTGGCCTGTTGTCTTTCAATCTTAGTTGCGGAGGGCGCAGGTAGCTCAGCTCCAAGTCCAGTTGCCATCCGGCTGCCCGTCGGCACCTTGCAGCCACTCAGCTCAAAGTGCCGTGTTTAATCTTAGCTGAGGGTGGGCATAGCCCACCATCCCATGCAGGAATCAAACTTGCAACCTTGTTGTTAGGAGCACGTGCTCTCACCAGCTGAGCCATCTGCCACCTGTTGGCAGCTCAGTGGCAGCTCAGCTTGGGCGCAGCTACTTGCCCATGTGGGAATCAAACTGGCAACCCTGTTGCTCAGAGCTGGTGCTCTTAACCAACTGAGCCACACAACAGGCCCCTGAGCCTCTCCTTTTGATCAATGCTAGTTAATTGTCTGGCCCTCATTTCTGGAACTAAGTAATATTCATCATCCATAAGGCATTTCAGAAACAAACCAGATATAACCCATGCCACACACCGTACCGCACAGACACAGAGCTCACAGTACACACACAGACACAGACACACCATGCCACACGCCATACCACACAGACACACAGCACACAGTACACACACAGACACAAACACACTCACATACACAGCACACATTGTATGTTACACACGCCTCAATATACCTGACACACCACACACACCTCAAACCACACAAAACACACAGACCCACACCACATATCTCATGCCACATACACCACAAAAACCACACATGATAGACCATACACCACACACAAACAAAACATAAACACACAGAACACATATCATGCCACACCTGCACAACACACACATGTCACATACATCACACACATGTACCACACATCACATACTACACACACATACTGCATACATCATACAAACATATACCCATATCACATACTCCATACTCCCACACACACACTACCTACCCACTTCACCCACATACTATACATATAACCTACACAAACCACACGCATGCCACACAAAACAAGCTACTCCACCACACCACAAATAAGTATTCTTAATACATAACCCTGTTCTGTTAGCTTCAACACTGGAGTCAGATCTTGGAGGACGTGTTTGCCCACCCTGCTTCAGTTCAGCAATTTAGCAAATATTTACTGAGCATCAGCAAGACCAGGAGTCAGAAGCTGAGGTACAACAAGATGTCATGCAGAGAGAAGGGCATTCCGGCATGACAGACAGCTCTTGCAAAGGCATGGGGACTGGGAGTCAACTGGGTGCAAGAACACAGATTGCCCAAACCAGGCCATGGCAGGAGCCTATTGAAGTAGAACCAAAGGGCTGGCACGTGAATGGCCTTGACTGCCCCCCTAAGGACTTGGGCAGTGGTCCCAGTGAGAGTAGTGGGTCTGCACAGCCAGGGAGAGCACAGCAGATAAAAGCATAGTGTCTGGATCAGAAATGTGGCTTCCTGTCTGGGCTCTGCCACTGAGCCAATTTTGAAGGCTCTGCACCTCTTTAAACCTTTTTGACCAAATTCAGGGAGGAGGGGATGATTCCAGACAATCAGGAGCAGGGGAGCCTATGCAAAGGCCCTGGGGTGGCTGTGTGCCTGCCCTGTGTTCAGGGAAGAGCCTAGAGGTTGTGTGTGGCTCCAGCAGTGTGATCAAAGGAGAGCAGGACAAGTGGACGGAAAGGCGGGGGCGGCCACATCACGTAGGGCCTTTGGGGCCAATTTAAGGGCTTCAGATTTTATTCTGAGTAGGGTGGAGACCTACTGGAATCTTTTGAGCAGAGGAGTGACATGAATCGATTTACCTTTCATGAGGATCCTTCTGGCTGCTGGGTGGAGAATACAGTAAGGGGGAGGTAAGGGCAAGGGATGGAGGGCGGGAAGGGGAGGGCCCAGGGAGACACAGGAGGAAGCAGGTGAGAGCCAAGGGAGTCTTGGACCCTGGTGGAAGCAGTGGAGCTGACGAGGAGTGGTCCGCTTCTGGAGGTATTTGCAGCATAAGCCACCAGGATTTCCTGATGGGTGCAACACAGGCTGTAAGACAGCCAGCATTGTTAAGAACAACCGCAATGTTCTCAATTTGAGCAATCGCGAGAAAGGAGCTCCCACTGACCAAGATGGGGAAGGTGGGGGCGGGGAGAAGTGTGTGTGGCTGGGACAAGGGCGGCAGGAGGCAGACGTGGTCCTGCCAAGCGGGGGAATGAGCAGTCCTCCCTCCTGGGGCTGCAGTGACGTTCACACAAGGTGCTGGATGCCGTGTGGTCAACACGGGAGTTTCTGCGGCGTGGGACACATCCCTGCTGGTCATGCTCTCAGATCCCGGTTTTCTAACTGGACTCCTGAGGGCCTCAGAGGCCAAGGCAGCCAAGGATGGTCAACAACCACCGCCTTCCCCCACATTCAACCCAAGGAGCCCAGCTCTGCTAATTCTAGTGGTGGGGCATTGGGCAAGCTGCTTCGTGAGTCTTCTACCTCCGTTTCTCATCTTGAAAACAAGGTGAGAGGGAGAGCAGAGGGGATAACACCACAAACAGGGGGCTCATCTTACTTGAGCCACTTGACAAAAGGGTTTGTGTGAGTAGAGAAACAAGAGGGCATGCTCAGGTTTCTGAGGCTGATGTCATGGGGTCTGTTATCCTAGGCCTGAAAGGCTGAGGAGTCCTTACTGTCGCCAGAACATGGAGAGAGGGAGCACGGAGGTGTAGAGGGGGCTGCCTGACAGGAGCGCTGATCTCAGGCTGGGTCACCCATCCAGCCCACGCTGACACTACAAGGAGGGAGCTGGGGAGTTAGTCCCCCAGCCTCACTCAGTGTCCGCCCTCTGGTCTCCCATCGACTGAGCCCAGCTGGAAGGCAGGAGATCCCATGGATACTGTCCCGGCAGATCTGCGTCCACAGCACAGGGCAGGGGGAGAAGGGGAGAGTGTGAATCTGGAAAAGGAAACAGAATGTCCAGCTCAGTCCTTGCCTTTCCTCCTCACATCCACCCTTTTCCTCTGTCCAGACGGAAATCAGAGTCCTCTGTGTAGAAGACACACACAATTCCCATCTGTGCCTCCATCCTAGTAATATGGTGTAAGGACAGCACGGCCATACTCCCAGTGTCAGAGGACCAGTTCTTCTCATACCACAGTGAGAGGAAAAGGGGGAGGGAACATAAACAAAGCTGCGAAGGTCCTGGCAGTGCAGCCCGTGGTAGTCAGAGCAGCCCGTGGTAGTCAGAGCTGTCTTCTTCCATCACCTGTCCCACATTCTCTCACCACCTACCCACACCTGCTCTGGACAATTGTGAGATGCAAATCTTCATTCTTTTGGGACGTGAGTGTCTGATGGTCATGACTCTATTGAGTTTCTGTAATTTTCCACTGAACAGGGCCACTGGCCAATGAGATAAGATGTACCCCCAACAAATCTCCTGCCTTCCAAACATTGTGCCCCTGGACCCAGCTACCTGACCTTCTACTCTGGTAGTCGCCTTCCTTCTGGGAATTAGCAGAGACCCAGTTCTTGGCTTGTTTCAGCAGCAGGAGGAGCACAAATTGGCCAGGGGTCGTCGTGGCCTCCACGCCAGTAGAATGAGATGGGATTCCTCACNCTTAACCATCGCGCCACTTGGCCGGCCCTAAATAGACTATCTTTACCCCAATGTAAATTCTTGCTTTCATTGTCATAGACTAACTGCCCATATATGCCTGGATTTAACTCTGGGCTCTCTATTCTTTTCCATTGATCTATGTGCCTGTTTTTATGCCAGTACCATACTGTTTTGATTACTGTAGACTTGTAGTACGTTTTAATGTCCGGTAGCATGATCCCCCCGACTTTGTTCTTATTTCTCAGGATTGCCGTGGCTATTCGGGGTCTTTTTTGGTTCCATATAAATTTTAGGATTATATTTTTTATTTCTGTGAAACATGCCCTAGGTAGTTTGACAGGAATTGCATTGAATTTATATATTGCTGAGTGACACAGCAGCTGAAGTTGGTCAGCCTCTGGAGCCTCACAGGCGAGGTGGGGGCGGGGACGGCATGTTTAGGCGCACACTCCTGCAGCCTCTTCTCATGCAAAGTTTCTCAACCTCCTGGGAGTAGGAGTACCTTTGTTCTAACCCTACTCCTCTCTTTAGGGGTCAGTTTAAGGCTCTGGCAGGGCAGGGGGCCAAGGTTTCTGAGGGAGGGTGGGGGTGGGCTCTTATCCATGCAATTTTCCCCCTCTGTCTGTGAGAAAAGGGGGAAAAAAAGCCCCCTTTGCGTTGCGAGCTCCAACGCTCCAGCAGAGCCCCTGCTGCTCTCCTGGCACTGCAACTCCTGACTCTACAGCTGTGGGGTGCGGGCTGCGTCTCCACGCTTCTTGCTTCCCTCTTCTCCTGCTCAGCCGGTTTGAGATTTCAGCCTCAGAGTCCGCGCACCCAAGGGGTCCTGTTGCACTCCCAGTTGGCCCAGGGGCTGAGCTTGCCAAGATGCAAGTGCCTCCACCGTGTCCTGATTTCCTACAGCTTCGCAGCGGGGGGCGCAGACAGATGGCGGTTCAGCTCGTCCATCTCCTCTCTCCTCCCCTATTTGCCCTGCCTGAGGATCCAAGGTTTTTTTACCTTAACCTCCACCTTCTACTAATCCCTACTTCCCCCTTCTTTGCTGTGGCTACTCTCTCTCAGGGGTAGAAATATAGAAGTGTCGAAAAACATCCAGCCTAAGAGAAAGCTTATGGGTTTATTTGAGCCAAACTGACGACGATTGCCGGAAAGCAAAATCTCAAAGGATTGAGAAAATGCTCTGCAAAATGGCGGTTTGCAGCTTATTTTATATAGAGAATCAAAGGAGGAGGGTTACATGAAATCCATTGGTGGTGGATTAAGGAGGTGGGAGAAGCAAAGTGGGACAATCTCTGGGATTGGATAAAAGTAAATTGGAGAGACAGGTACTTCTTTTACATACGTGGGTACAGGACAGTTAATAGTTCACGTAGAGATGTTAATCAAGGGACAATGATAATAATGAGGGATTCTGTAGTTTCCTGCTTTGGTCTGGAAAAAGGGATTACTGACTTTCCAAGGTTGTCATCTTAGATGCAAAAAGACAATAGGCAGGTCATTTAAGGTGGAGATTGACTTTATGAAGGAAACTTCTGGCTAAAGATGTGACTTCCCGCCATGGCCCACCTTACTTATGATTTTTTTTTTTATGTTCATGCTGTTATAAGGTGTAGTTTTCGAGTCAGACAGTCAACAACACTGATTAGGCCAAATTAGGAGTCTTTATTGCAAAGCCAGCAGCTGTGAGAGGGCTAGTGCCACTAAAGACCTCGCAGCCCCGAACAGAAGTTGGGTAGGGTTTATAAAGGCAAAAACAGCAGGGGTACATTGAGGCAGGGTAATTTCAAAGAGTTATACAGAAACTGATAATAAGCCTAAACGAGGAAGTCTCAGGCAGAGGCTATGGAAAGTCCCTTAGACCCTAGTCCCCTCTACTTCTGGGTTGGGGTCCTCGTTGGGACAAGTATCCAGTCTTAGCAAAGCGTTATTACAGAAGCTAGAATAGCAGGGTTATGATAATATCTAACTATAATTGATTGATAGTTATATTGTAAGTATCTAATGATTAAAATTATCTAAGCTATTACTGAGTATAGTCTGTTGCTGTTGCTGGGTAGGTTAGTTAAAACAGGAAGGGAAAATTCTGGGTTTTTAGAGGAACTTGGGGCTTTTTGCTAGATACAGACTTTTTTTTTTAAAGATTTTTATTGGGGAATTGGGGGGATGGGAACAGTGCTGGGGAATTGGGGGAAGGGGAACAGACAAGTTGCTGTCATTTGTGGAGGACATTGCTTCACTGGCCCAAGTTGGCACCATCATTG
>NW_017733130.1:100062-101652 GCF_001890085.2 Hipposideros armiger
AAAAAAAAAAAAAGTAGCTGGCCAAGTGGCTCAGTTGGTTAAGAGCTCATTCAAGAGTGCGAGCTCTGAGCAATAGGGTTGCCGGTTCGAGTCCCACATGGGCCTGAGCTGAGCTGCCGCTGAACTGCCAACAGGTGGCAGGGTGGCTCAGTTAAAAAAAAACAACAGTAAATTGGAGAGATAAGTACTTCTTTCACATAGGTGGTGTTGACTGGCAAAAATAACTCTCCAAATAATCCACAAAAGAAACTGTTTATTTGGGAAAAGAAAAAGAAACAAAAACCACCACCACAGTGTGAGAATGCACACCTCCAACACGGGGCTCCAAGCGGCTGTCCATGTGAAAAGAAAGTACTACTGATCCCAGATGGCTATTCCCATTTATTATCATCCCTCCCCCGGAAGCTACCACAAAGTTAAACAGAAAGTCAAGATTACAGAGTTAACAAGGGGCCCAGCTCCTCCCAACTCAGTCCACCTACAGCCCTCCCAACTCCATGGTCAAACATCCCAAGATGCCAGTTCACTTTTACCAGTGGTACAGGATAGTTAATAGTTCACATAGAGAAGTTAATCAAGGAACAAGAATAATGAGGGATTTTTTTTTTTTTGAGCCTTGCCTCCGCTTGGGGCCCGCTCCAAACTCTTAGGAATGTACTTTTTTTTCTAATAATGGCCTTTGAGCCATTCTCTACAGCTCGGGCCCTCTTCTACTTTGAAATGTATTTTTACTTCTAATAAACTCCTTTTCTGCAACTTTAAAAAAAAAAAAAGAAGAAGAAGAAGAAGAAGAGATTCTGTAGTTTCTCTGCTCTGGCCCCGAAAAAGAGATTACTGACATTCCAAGTGTTACCGAAGGTGGGGGCCCACCTCGGCACAATGCCTGGGCTTGGTTCCCACACTGGAGGTCGAACCCCGGCCTCAGGGAAGAAAATTGGGAATCCTAGCCACTACGTTGCTAGGGATTGAGCCCTCCTTGGCGCAGTGTCCAGGTTTTTGGTATCTTGAGCAAAGAATTGGTCAAGACACAGAGGTGAAGTGGTGAAAGAGGAGTTTATTAGAAGAGATAGTATACTCCAAAGAGTTAGGAGTGGGCCTGAGCAAAAGAAGTGGCTCAAAAGGATCAAAGACTCAATGGCGGTGGCTCACAGAAGCCTGGGGGGTTTATCTTTTTTTTTTTAAAAGATTTTATTGAGAAATTGGGGGAGGGGAACAGCATTGGGGAATCGGGGAAGGGAAACAGACAAGTTGTTGTCCCTTTGTTCTTCAGTCTAGTTGTGGAGGACATCGCTTAACTGGCCCATGTTGGTATTATCATTGCGCTCACGCTGGCTGCCAGCCACTCACAGTAGCTCACGGCAGCCCACTGCAGCCTACGTCATTGCCAGCGACTCACTGCAGCCCAGCTCCAGGTCAAGCTGTTGTTCACAATCTTAGCTGTAGAGGGTGCAGCGTCACTGACCCTCATGTGGGATCTGAACCGGGGCCCTGCTGCTCAGAGCTGGCACTCCCAAGCCAACTCTTAACCAACGCGCCACTCAGCCGGCCCAATTGTCATTCTTTTTTTTTTTTTTTAGCTGAGCCATCCTG
>NW_017733130.1:104602-115934 GCF_001890085.2 Hipposideros armiger
AAGGAGCCCAGCTCTGCTAATTCTAGTGGTGGGGCATTGGGCAAGCTGCTTCGTGAGTCTTCTACCTCCGTTTCTCATCTTGAAAACAAGGTGAGAGGGAGAGCAGAGGGGATAACACCACAAACAGGGGGCTCATCTTACTTGAGCCACTTGACAAAAGGGTTTGTGTGAGTAGAGAAACAAGAGGGCATGCTCGGGTTTCTGAGGCTGATGTCATGGGGTCTGTTATCCTAGGCCTGAAAGGCTGAGGAGTCCTTACTGTCGCCAGAACATGGAGAGAGGGAGCACGGAGGTGTAGAGGGGGCTGCCTGACAGGAGCGCTGATCTCAGGCTGGGTCACCCATCCAGCCCACGCTGACACTACAAGGAGGGAGCTGGGGAGTTAGTCCCCCAGCCTCACTCAGTGTCCGCCCTCTGGTCTCCCATCGACTGAGCCCAGCTGGAAGGCAGGAGATCCCATGGACGCTGTCCCGGCAGATCTGCGTCCACAGCACAGGGCAGGGGGAGAAGGGGAGAGTGTGAATCTGGAAAAGGAAACAGAATGTCCAGCTCAGTCCTTGCCTTTCCTCCTCACATCCACCCTTTTCCTCTGTCCAGACGGAAATCAGAGTCCTCTGTGTAGAAGACACACACAATTCCCATCTGTGCCTCCATCCTAGTAATATGGTGTAAGGACAGCACGGCCATACTCCCAGTGTCAGAGGACCAGTTCTTCTCATACCACAGTGAGAGGAAAAGGGGGAGGGAACATAAACAAAGCTGCGAAGGTCCTGGCAGTGCAGCCCGTGGTAGTCAGAGCAGCCCGTGGTAGTCAGAGCTGTCTTCTTCCATCACCTGTCCCACATTCTCTCACCACCTACCCACACCTGCTCTGGACAATTGTGAGATGCAAATCTTCATTCTTTTGGGACGTGAGTGTCTGATGGTCATGACTCTATTGAGTTTCTGTAATTTTCCACTGAACAGGGCCACTGGCCAATGAGATAAGATGTACCCCCAACAAATCTCCTGCCTTCCAAACATTGTGCCCCTGGACCCAGCTACCTGACCTTCTACTCTGGTAGTCGCCTTCCTTCTGGGAATTAGCAGAGACCCAGTTCTTGGCTTGTTTCAGCAGCAGGAGGAGCACAAATTGGCCAGGGGTCGTCGTGGCCTCCACGCCAGTAGAATGAGATGGGATTCCTCACCCACACGCACATAAACCCGGTCTGCCCTTTCTCTCCTCTGTAAACAGATCACCTGGTATCCCCATGAGCCAATAGGTGTGGGTGGAGGCAGGCGCTGGCGGAGCAGGTGCCGTGGGCATCTGAGCCTCCTCCTGGGGTGTTCGCCTGAGCCATTTATTTCTTCTTAAGCCTGATGCCATGCACACCCCTTTCATGGCTGATGGATGCTGTTGTACATGCCCAATATCATGCTTTGGTGGCTCAGACAGCACCCGATATATGATATGAAGTTTAAGACGTAATATTCTTTGTATCTGTGGCCAGGTATGTTCGTCAGTTTGGAGTTCTATAACAGAATATCATGGCTTATCATCAACAGAAACTTATTTCTCACAGTTTGGAGGCTGGAAGGCCAAGATCACGATGTGTGTATGATTAGGTTCTAGGAAGAGCCCTCTTTTGGGCTGCACACTTGTCATTGTGTTATCATATGGCTGCTAGTGAGCTAAGTAGCTCTGGCTTCTCCACATAAGAGCACTGTGTCGGTTTAATCTTATGTTCAACTTCACTGGATTAAGGGATGTCCAGATAGCTGGTCAAACATTATTTTTGGGTGTTTCTGTGAGGGGGAATAGCATATGATCAGTGGAATGATGGCCCTCACCATGTAAGTGGGCTTCTTCCAATCCTTTGAGGGCCTGAATGGAACAAAACGGTGGAGGAAGGAGGAATTTGCTCTCTGTTTCAGCTGGGACATCCATCTTCTCTACCCTTGGACATCAGCCCTCCTGTTCTCCAGCCTTCAAACTCAGACTGGAGCTTATACCATAGGCTCCCCTATTCTTGGGCATTGAAGTTGGGACTAGAACTACCCCACCAGTTTTCTGGGCCTCCAACTGGCAGACAACAACTCATGAGACTTCTTATCCTCCGGAATCGTATGAACCAATTCCTCATAATATCTATCTATCTACCATCTATCTATCTATCTATCTATCTATCTATCTATCTATCTATCATCTCTCATCTGTCTCTCTTATTGGTTCAGTTTCTCTAGAGAATCATGACTAATAAAAGCACTAATCCCATTCATGAGAGCTTCTCCCTCATGACCTAATTAGCTCCTAAGGCCCCAGCTTCAGACATCTGCACACTGGGATTAGGATTTCAACATATTAAATTTAGGGGGACAAAAACGTTAGTCCAGTGCACCAGGTAGCCAGACTCTACTGGGGCACAGTAACAAGCCAGGAGCCTCTTTTCAAATGTCAGATCTCTGCCTGTAGAAGGAAGCGTGGACTTTCTCCAAAATACCAAAACCTAGAGTTCTGCACTGTAATTCTTCTGGAGTTTGTAAGATGCGCCACATAAAATATGCTGAATTTGAAACTTCTTACTGTTCTTAATTTCTAAATACAACCACCCAGGAGTTATTTTAAAAATTATTTTACAATTTCTTACTGGAAGATTTTGGTGGGAGGAGGCTAGGGTTAGTTTCTAGTATAATTTTTTGTTTCAGTGGTTTGTCCTTTGATAATTTATGACTATTTCTTACATGGCCTAGCATTTACTGTCCTACTACTTGATATTAAAATGTATTTGCATTTATCACCATGTGAATTTGCTTCTTCAGAGCCACCGTGAGGCTTTGTCAAGTCTGATTTCCTCTTACAGGAAGTAAGATTTTTGCCCAATTGTTTTGTGTGTGTGTGTGTGTGTGTGTGAAACCAGGTTACAAGATTTAAAAAATCGATTGCAAGTGCCTACTGGCCCATTGCAAAAAAAAAAAAAAAATCAACTGTTAGTGACTCCAGAATAAAAAAGCATTGGAATTTAGATTTTGCTTATTTATTTGCAGAGACTTGAACCAGCTTATGCTCATTTAATTTCTAAATTGTTCTTGTTGGTTCTAAAGCCCATTTCAGTCAACAAAGAACCAATTTTTGAAGCTGTTTAAATTCTGCTAATATGTGACAAAGAAAGGGGTTAAGAAAAAGAGAGAGGAGGAAAGAGAAGAAGAGGGAGAAAGAGAAATGAAAAACAGAAGCAAAAGAAAAGTAGCTACAGAATAGAGGAAGGAAGTAGAGAAAAGAAGCAGAAAGGAACAGGATGAAGTTCAGGTTTATAGTTTGTGAACATCACCTTCTCTTCCCTGGACATTGACCTCTAATCTAATCCCGGATCAGAATGAACCTTAACTCTGACCAAAAACATGTTCTCACAACCAGTTCCTGTTCCTGAGCCAGACCCTAAAATCTGACTCTGTTATTTACACTGCAGGCTTGATCTTTAGAGAACCTAAAATTCCCCAGTGGCCATTCACCCCCCCACACACAAATGGTGCTTTTCGGGGTAACTGTGGGTGAGGCAGCCTCTGTCCTGACAGCCTTCAACTCCCACTCTGCATTGGCTCTCTACACCCATGTTACACATTCTCTAAAGCGTAACTGAAAAAAATCACTTCCTTGGTCTTCTATTCCTCTTGTCTTGCTAAACCTGCCACTGCCCCTCACGTGAATTTTGCAGCATTTGACATGATACATGACTTCTTTACTGTAGTAAAAACTGTAAGGGTAAATAGAAATTGAAAAAGAAAAATAAATTAATTTTTCTTGGTATAAAAAGGGAAAAGATCCCCCTTTCTCTCAGCACAATTTTTTTTTTAAATTTATTGGAAACAGCCATGGTCTTTGGTTACACAATGCTTTCATGCTACAATGGCATAGTTGGCTCCTTTAAGGGGGTCGCAGCTCACAGTGGCCCATGCAGGGATCAAACCAGCAACCTTGGTGCTCTAACCAACTAAGCTAACTGGTCACCTCTAGAAAATGTGTTTTAGTAAATTTTTTCTCTGTCCTTTTGAGATATATGTTGAATAAATTTAACCAAGGAGGTGAAAAATTTGTACACTAAAAACTATAAAACATTGATGGAAGAAATTGAAGAACACACAAATAAGTGGACAGATATCTTGTGTCCATGGATTGGAAGAATTAATATTGTTAAGATATTTGTACTACTCAAAATGATCTATAGATTCAATGCAATCCCCATCAAAATTCTAATGGCATTTTTCACAGAAATAGAAAAAGTCCCCAAATTTGTATGAAACCACAAAATACCCTGAATAGCCAAAGTAAACTTGAGCAAGAAGAACAAAGCTGGATGCATCATATTAATTTCAAACATATTACAAAACTATAGTAATCAAAACAGTATGAAGCTGTTATAAAAACAGATACATATCTCAATGAAACAGAACAGAGAGCCCAGAAATAAACCCATGCATATTTGGTCAGTTAATTTTTTTGTGTGTGTCAATTAATTTCTGACAAATGAGTCAAGAATATACAATAGGGAAGGGACAGTCTCTTCCATAAATGGTGTTGGGAAAACTGGGAAGATACATAGAAGAATGAAACTGAACCACTATCTTACATGATACACAAAAATCAACTCCAAATGGGTGGAAGACTTGAGCTTAAGACCTGAAACCATAAAACTCCTAGAAAAAAATATAGGCAGTAAGTTGCTTGATATCAGTTTTGGCAATAATTTTTTGGGTTTGACACCAAAAGCAAAGGCAAGAAAACCCAAAATAAACAAGTGGGACTATATTAAAAACAATTTTTTTTCACAGAAATAGAAAAAAACCTAAAATTTATATGGAACTGCAATCTTGAGATGAAACAAAGCTGGAGGCATCACACTTCCTAATTTCAAACTACAGTCTTGCATCACTTAATGGAATATGTTCTGAGAAATGCTTTGTTAGGCAATTTCATCATAGAGTGCACTCACACACACCTAGATGGTTCAGCTTACCACACACCTAGGCTGTGTGGTATAGCCTGTTACTCCCAGGTTACAAGCCTGTACAGCATGTTACTGTAATGAATACTGTAGGCAATTATAATACAATGGTAAGTATTTGTGTATCTAGACATATGTAAACATAGAAAAGGTACACTAAAAATATAGTATAAAATATTTAAAATGGCACACCAGCATAGGGCACTTACCGTGAATGGAGCTTTCAAGACTGGAAGTTGCTCTGGGTGAGTCAGTGAGTGAGTGAGGAGTGAATGTGAAGGTCTGGGACATTGCTGTACACTGCTGTAGACTTTATAAACATTGTACACTTAGGCTACACTAAATGTATAAAACAGCATGGTATTAAATCAAGCACAAAAGAAAAAGATGCAATCAAGAGATTTGGTAAACACAAGATGTATGAGGCTGTTTGCTGCCTGTATAACAAACATACTGTTTTACAGAAAACTATTTTTTTTATAATTAGAAGTAATACATTCTAAAATAATGATAAGGGGCTGGCTGAGTGACTCAGTTGGTTAAGAGTTAGCTTAAGAGCGTGAGCTCTGAGCAACAGGGCGGCTGGTTTGCTTCCCACATGGGCCAGTAATGCTGCGTCCGAGCTGAGCTGCTGCTGAGCTGCCAACAGGTGGCAGGATGGCTCAGCTGGTGAGAGCACATGCTCCTAACAACAAGGTTGCCTGTTCAATGGTGGGCTACACCTGCCAGCAACTAAGACTGAAGCCGGCATCTTGAGCTGAGCTGCTGCCCGGATGGCTCAGTGGATAGAGCGTGCGCTCTTAACAAGGCTGCTGGTTCAACTCCCACATGGGATGGTGGCTACGCCCACCCGCAACTAAAATTGTACACAGCACCTTGAGCTGAGAGGCCAAGAGCTACCAACGGGCAGCCAGATGGCGACTGGCACCCTCCACAACTAAGATTCAAGAACAACAACTTGGCTGGTCCCCTTCCAAATTCCCCAACACTGTTCCTCTCCCCCAATTCCCCAATTATAAATAAATAAATGCGTAAATAAATAAAATAATGATAAAAGTATAGAATAGCAGAAACATAAACCAGTAACATACATTTATTATCATTATCATGTATTATGTACTGTACACAATTGTATGTGCTATACTTTTATACAACTGGCAGCACAGTAGGTGTGTTTACACCAGAATCACCAGAAACTCATGAGTAATATACTGTGCTGTGATGTTACCACGGCCACTACATTACTAGATGATAGGAAATTTTCAGCTCCATTATAATCTTATAAGACCACTATCATATATGAGGCCTGTCATTGGCCTAAACATCATTATGTGGTGTGCGACTGTATACCACAAAATTATAGTGATGAAAACAGTATAGTATCAGCATAAAGACAGAATATGAGGTCTGACAATTAAGTTCACAAACTTGTCACAGTGCGCTTACCTTGGCAGCACTGTACAAACAGCTCAATAAGGTTTCATAACCTTGGTATATCAGTGTTTCATAGCTGTATAATGTTGATGTGTGGCGGTGCCTTGCTGAGTGGTGTTCATTATCCTTGTTGCATGTTTTTGTGTGCTGTCATGAGAATGTCTGAGCTTGAATTAGAGCAATGAACAAACATTAAACTTCTTGTTAAATTTGGCAAGAGTGGAAGTGAAATCAGGGACATGTTAGTCCAAGTTTATGAGGATGATGCCATGCAAAAAACTGCAGTGTACAAATGGATTAAACGTTTTTCTGAGGGGAGAGAATGCACCACTGATGAAGGGAGTCAGGGCAACCAGTAATGAGCAGAACTGATGAAAACATTGCAAAAATTTGTCGAATTGTGCATCAAAATTGTCGGCTGACTGTGAGAAGCATAGCAGTCCAAGTAAACATCAATAGAGAAACTGGAAAGTCTCAACTGAAAATCTTGGCATGAGAAAGGTGTGTGCAAAAATGGTCCCAAAGGAGCTCACTGGTGGACAAAAGCAAAGGAGAGTTGATGTTTGCCAAGACCTTTTTTGGAGAGGCAAGACGATGTTTTGGCCCATGTTATCATTGGTAATGAAATATGGATGTACAGTACAACCCTGAAACAAAGCATAAAAGTGCACATTGGAAGTCGGTCAATTCTCCATGACCAAAAAAGTTCCGTCAGTCCAAATCAAGAGTCAAAACGATGTTGTTAACCTTTTTTGATATCAAAGGGATTATTCATTATGAATTTGTACCAACCAGACAAACAGTTAACCAAGTTTACTATTTGGAAGTGCTGAAAAGCCTGCGTGAAAAAGTTAGACAAAAACGACCTGAACTTTTCTCCAACAATTCATGGCTCTTGAATCACGATAAAGCACAAGCTCACACAGCATTATCTGTGAGGGAGTTTTTAGTAAGTAAACAAATAACTGTATTGGAACACCCTCCCTACTCACCTTATTCGGCCCCATGTGACTTGTTTTTTTACTGAAGATAAAGGAAATATTGAAAGGAAGACATGTTGATGACATTCAGAACATCAGGGGTAATATGACAACAGCTCTGATGGCCATTCCAGAAAAAGAGTTCCAAAATTGCTTTGAAGGGTGAACTAGGCACTGGCATCGGTGCATAGCTTCCCAAGGGGAGTACTTCAAAGGTGACCATAGTGATATTCAGCAATTAGGTACGTAGCACTTTTTCTAGGATGAATTTGCAAACTTAATTGTCAGACATCAATGGAACAGAATAGAGAGCCCAGAAATAAATTCATGCATATTCAGTCAGCTGATCTCAACAAGGGAGCCAAGAATACACAGTGAAAAAGGATAGTCTCTTCAACAAATCATGTTGGAAAACCTGGATACCCATATGCAAGAGAATGAAATTGCATCCTTATCTTACACATACACATAAATCAGCTCAAAATGGATTAAGGAGTTAAACATAAGACCCCAAACTGTAAAACTCCTAGAAAAAAACATAGGGGTAAAGTTAAATGACATTGGTTTTCGCAAAGATTTAGTGGATATGACACCAAAAGCACAGGAAACAAAACAAAAATTAAGAAGTGGGATTACATCAAACTAAAAAAACCCCAAAAACCCAAACAAACAAACAAACAAACAAACAAACAAACAAACAAACAAACAAACAAAACCCCCAACCTTCTGTACAGCAAAAGAAACAACCAATAGAATGAAAAGACAACCTATAGAATGAGAGAAAATATTTCCAAACTATGTATGGAATAAGTACCCCAAATATACAAGTAACTCCTACAACTCATTAAAAAAAAAAAGATAACCTGATTTTAAAATGGGCTAAAACTTAAATGGACATTTCTTCAAGTAAGACATACAAACGGTCATCAGGAGTATGCAAAAATGCTCAATGTCACCAATCAACATGGAAATGCAAATCAAAATCACAATGCGATATTGTCTCACATCTGTTAGAATGCTTATTATAAAAGAAAAGACAAATGATAAGAATGTTGAGAAACTGGAACACTTTGCACACTGTTGGTGGGAATATGAAATGGAAAACAGTATGGAGGTTCCTCAAAAAATAGAACTACCATATGACCCAGTAATCCCATTTCTGAGTATTTATCCAAAAAAATTGAAATCAGGATCTCAAAAAGAAAGTAGCATTCCTGTGGTCATTGCACTACTATTTATAATAGTGGAAACAACCTAAATGTCCATTGACAGATAAATAGATGAAAGTGTGGTATGTAGTACACATAACGAATACTATTCAGCTTAAAAGGGTAGACCTTCTTTTGTGCTAATAAAATAAAATTAAGTTATAATTAAGTAAAATGGAAAAAGCTTTAATAGTCAAAACCAAAACACCACACTGAGATACAAACTCACTTACATAAGAATAGCTAAAAATTAAAGACTGTCCAAACCAGCGTTTTTGAGGATGTGGAGCAACTAGAACTCTCATACACTGCTAGTGAGAATGTAAAGTAACAACCACTTTGGAAAAAAATGTAACACTTTCTTTAAAAACTGAAACATGTACCTAGCAAATGATCTGTCCATTCCACTCCTAGGTGGAACTTGACCCAAGATAAATGAAAGACTTCTGCACACATGTAAATAGCCCACAATGGGAAACAACACAAATGTCCATGAATGGGTGAATGGATAAACAAAATTAGTGCATCCCTATGATGAGATACAACAAAGGAATAAAAAGGAAAGAACTATTTCAAAATAATCATGTTGAGTCAAGAAGCCAACTTCTGTCCTGAATTACATATTGTATGATTCAAATTTTGAAAATTCTAGAAAATGCAAACCCAAAGCACTACTTGAAAGGGATATATGCATCTATATGTTCACTGCAGCATTATTTACAATAGCCAAGATATGGAGGTGTCCATCAGTGGATAGACATTATAGAAATGTCTAATCACTATGTTGTACACCTGAAACTAATATAATATTGCATGTCAACTGAAATTAAACTATTTTTTCAATTTTAGATGACATTCAATATTATTTTATATTAGTTTCAGGGGTACAGCATAGTGGTTAAACATTTATATAATTTATGGAGTGATCCCCCTGATAAGTCTAAGGCCCATCTGACAGTACACTTAGTTTTTAAGATATTGACTATATTCCCCATACTGTACTTTACATCCCTGTGACTAATTTGCAATTACCAATTTGTATAATACTTCTTAATACCTTCACCTTTTTCACCCAGCCCCCCACACCCCTCCCATCTAGTAACCATAAGTTTGTTCTCTGTATCTATGGGTCTGCTTCTGTTTTGTTTGTTAATTTTGTTCTTTATATTCCACATATAAGTGAGATCATATGGTATTTATCTTTCTCAGTCTGACTTATTTCACTTAGTATAATATCTTCTAGGTTTATTCATGTTGTCACAAATGGTAAGATTTCATCTTTTGGGGGCTGCTGGTTAGCTCAGGTGGTTAGAGTGCAGGCTTGTAACACCAAGATTGTTGGTTCGATTCCCACATGGTCTGCGGAGCTGCAGGCTCCACAACTAGATTGAAGACAACTACTTGACTTGGAGCTGATAGGTCCTGGAAAAACACAGTTACCCAATAAAATTTATTTAAAAAAAGAAAAGAGAGAGAGAGATTTCATCCTTTTTTATGGCACAGTAATTTTCCATTGTATCTATGTACCATTTCTTCTTTATCCAATGGTCTATGGATGGGCATTTTTTTTTTGCCTTCATATCTTGGCTATTGTGAATAGTGCTGCAGTAAACATAAGGGTACATATGTCTTTTTGAATTGGAGTTTTGGATTTCTTTGGATAAATACCCAGAAGTAGAATTGCTAAGTCATAAGGTAGATCTATTTTTAATTTTTTGAAGAACCTCCAAACTGTTTTCCATAATGGCTGCACCAATTTGCAGTCCACCAACAGTGCAAGAGGGTTCCCTTTTCTCCACATCCTCACCAACACTTGTTGTTTTTGATTTATTGATGATATCTATTTTGACAGGTGTGAGGTAGTATCTCATGGTGGTTTTAATTTGCATTTCTCTGATGATTAGTGGCGTTGAGCATATTTTCATGTGTCTATTAGCCATCTGTATGTCTTCTTTGGAGAAATGTCTATTCAGGTCCTCTGACCATTTTTAAATTGGATTGTTTGGGGTTTTTTGGTGTTGAGTTGTATGATTTCTTTATAAATTTTGGATATAAAGCCCTTACCAGATGTATCATTGGTGAATATCTTCTCCCATTCAGTGAGATGTCTTTTCATTTTGTTGATAGTTTTCTTTTATGTGCAAAAACTTTATAGTTTGATGTAGTCCCATATGTTTATTTTTTCTTTTGTTTCCCTTGCCCAAGGAGATATATCAGAAAAAAATATTACTGAGGGTAATGTCAGAGAGTTTACTACCATTTTCTTCTAGGAGTTTTATAGTTTCGAGTCTTACATTACAGTCTTTAATCCATTTTGAGTTTATTCTTGTATATGGAGTAAGAAGGTAATCCAGTTTCATTTTTTTTGGCATATATCTGTCCAGTTTTCACAGCACTATTTATTGAATAGACTGTCTTTATCTTATGTATATTCTTGCTTCTTTTGTCATAGGTTAAATGACCATATAAGCATAGGTTTATTACTGTGCTCTCTATTCTGAGCCATTGATCTATGTGTCTGTTTTTATGCCAATACCATGCTGTTTGATCACTATAGCCTTTAGCAGTTTAATATCAGGTAGAGTGATGCCTCCAACTTCCTTCTACCTTCTCAAGATAGCCATGACTATTCAGGGTCTTTCACGGTTCCATATAAATTTTAGGATTATTTGTTCTAATTCTGCGAAGAATTCCATCGGTATTTTGATAGGGATTGCACTGAATCTCTCTC
>NW_017733130.1:117839-121783 GCF_001890085.2 Hipposideros armiger
AGCCTACGCCATCACCGGCGACTCACAGCAGCCCAGCTCCAGGTCAAGCTGTTGTTCACCATCTTAGCTGTAGAGGGCGCAGCGTCACTGGCCCGCATGTGAGATCTCAACCGGGGTCCTGCTGCTCAGAGCTGGCGTCCCAAGCCAACTCCTAACCAACGCGCCAGTCAGCAGTCCCTGTAGCATGACTTTTTCTTGCACATTTTCCTGTTTGTCAACCAGAGGGCAGCAGAGCTACTCCATAGCTGGAGCCTCCTCAGGAGGCTGCTGACCTCCCTGGGCAGCGTCCACAGCCCACCAGGGTCCAACCCTCACCAGCATCACTCAGCCCACAGTCCTCCTTGCTCTCCAAGCTCCCCACACTGGACTCTGTCAGCTCCTCCATCCAGCCAGGCATCTGCTCAGCAGAGGCTAGTCCTCTGCAGGCACCTCCTCCCCATCACCCTCTGTCCTTCAAGTGATGAATGGCCACTCATATCCGCTCACGCTTCAGGTCTCAACCAAGAGGTCACTTTCTCAGAAGTGCTCTCTGTGATCCTTAGGCCAGCTGAGACTCCATCCACTACATGCTCTGGATGCACCAGACACATTCCCTTCGAGGCCCTTCTCTGGATTATAATCAACTCCCTAGTTCCATGATTTCCCTGAGTGCCTGTCTCTGCTACAAGGTAAACTTCGTGAGTGCATGGTCCAAGTGTGTCCTATGCTCTACGGAGTTCCCAGCCCAGGGCCAGTCATGTCACAGATGCTCACTGAATACTCATTAAATGAATGAGGAAACCTTACAATGGAAGCCTGTCACCCCATGTGACACCTGTGATTGGAGCGTGTCCATGTAGATATGGGGGCACCGGTATCAGCATGGGAGGAGGTCACCAAGTGCCCGGGGCTGTCCCAGGGATGGGTTTTTACTCCTTGTAGAGTCAGGAGAGAGGACAGGGACCTCCTAACAGTGAGGGGTTGGACCTCCATTTTCCCCAGAAAACCACAGGCCTGCCCATCTCTACTTTGTGAGTGACGTCTCCTTGGAGGTCAGGGGGGGCAGCAGCCTGAGTTCTTCCTCTTCTCACAGAGACCTGACCGGGCACGAGCTCTGCATCCTCAACCCCAGGTGCAGTCGCCACCAGGGGAGGAGGGAGCCCACCCTGACCGCAAAGGAAGTCAGGGGGCACCTCTGCATCCCCATGGTCTCTGGTCTATGGGAACACCTGCCTGTGGTTCCCTGAAGACATCTCACCAGCCTATGATGCCCTGGGGAACAAGTAGAAACTTCCTGTGCAGGAGGGACAGGAGAACCCAGGAGCTGTGTCTGCTTCCATCTCAGAGGGGCTGAGGGTTCCATGGGGGCTTCTCATGCTGTGATGGAGGAACCCATGGGGGTCCCCTGACTGAGTCTCCACATGGAGCTGCTTTAGCTCTGAGGCCCTGTAGGGAGGCCTAGAGCAGATGACAGGCAGGGACACAAATGCAACACCCCAGTTCTGTGATGGGGGACACACCGGGCATTCTGGGGCTCAGCTCCCCAGGCCAGAGCTCTCTCCTGGAAAACCTCAAGAGACCACTCACCGGGCCCTTCCTTTGAAACCTCAGGGACAGAGAGCTCTTTCTGAGCCAGCACATTCTCCTGGGGGGAAAGTTCTGATGCAGGACCCGGAGTCCTCTGGACAATGCCCATCCTCTTCTCAGGGTCACCCAGCACTAGGATGGAGTCAGGCAGCCTGAGACCTGGAATGGCAGCCGCTCAGCCTGGAGGCCAGAGCCCACCTCTGCCCAGGGCCAGTTCACACCCTCTGGAGCCTGGTCAGCATCCCTGGCTCAGCCCCTAACATTGGCGACAGGTCTCCTTGTGCCCTCCAGGGGCGGCATTAAGACACACAGACAACACACAGGAAATTAACACAGGAACCTGCTTTTGGCTAAGGAGATGGAAAAGGAGCGTGATTTCTCTCCCACAGACCTTTCTGGGCCCCTCCCATGTGCCTGCTCTGCCCCACCTGCTCCTTCTGGGGGCTGTGAATGAAAAAGAGGCTATGCAATAAACCTGACAAGCTCTGGGGGCCACAAAACAGGCCCAACAGGTTCAGTGACCAAAAGTAACCCCACAGGATGGTCTGACATAAATTCCTAACTGGGCAGGTCATGGCGAGAATCACGTCCCAGGCCTACAGCTTCCTTAGCAAAGGTCAGTCTTGACCTTAACTGAGCCCTGTCCCTGTTCTTATGCATCTCGGATAACACACCTTTGACGTGTCAGAGTAATTTTCTTTGCTGGAGCCCTTGAAGGCACAGTCTCTGGCACCAGAGCACAAGACCACAGAACCCTTTATTATTATTTTGTTCCCCACATACCATCTCTGTGTACTGTAAATGTTAATTATTAACTATCCTGTACCCACCAATGTAACAGAAGTGTTTCTCCACTTTGTCTTTCATCTAAGCCTAGAGATTCCCCTGCTTTGCTTTCTTTCGCCTCCTACATGGATTTCATGCATCTTCCTTATGTTTTCTCCTTTGATTCTAATGTATAAACTAAGCTGTAAAACTGCCATTCTCACAGCGTTTGAGATCTTGCTCCCTGGCGTATGTTGTCAGTTTGGCTCAAATAAACTCATAAAAATTCTCCACAGGTTGGAGTGTATACTACGGCCTAGAAGCACCTGCTCTGTTAGGGGTCCCTGTGCTGCTCCCCACCCTCTCCCTGGCACCACCCATGGGAAGGCAGGGTGACCACAGGAAAGTCCCCCAGGCAGAGAGTACAGAGCCTGCCTCAATGGTCATGGAGCACGTGGACAGGCTCTGAGTCGCTGCTCAGCCTACAGACATGGAGAAAGCGGGTCTGCCTGAAACCATCCCCCGAGGACCAGCGAGCCACAGCGATTTGACTCCCAGCACTGTCCTCTCTTCCCAGGACACACAGGACACCTCCCTCTTCACATCTGGGAAATGCAGGTCTTTCTGAGACACCTGATCCTGGGTCCCTGTTCCTGGAAGCAGAGGCCAGGCTGGCGACACTTGGATATAGAAGGTGGGTCCCCTCGCCAGTCATCATTCAGCTCACCCCTTTCTCACCCCCTGAGTCATCCTTGTGACCTTCCTGCTGGGAAGAAATTCAACCTTCCCAGAGCATTTGGGAACACGGGGAAGACCCTGGTGCCCAGCTGGGTTTGTGTGTCACAAACAGAAATATCCACGGGGACTTGGGGATTTTTTGTGTGGTGCTGACAGATACTAGGCCAGGACACAGCAGAGGCTAATGCTGGGGTAGGCAGGTCATCCGCTCAGGGAACAGGGTCCCCATCAGCCTTGCTATTGAAAATGTGCTCTGCAGGCCAGTATGGTCAGAATTCCCTGACAGCTTGTTAGATGCTGAGTCTCTGGCCTACCACATACACATTAAGTCAGAATCTACATTTGAACAGAATCTGCAGAGCCTCCCTGTGCCTGGGAACCACATCATAGGGCCTCAGCCTGGCCTGCATCCGTGTTAGCTGGGTAGCTGCTGAAGCAGCATTTCTAAGATGTCACTTGGGCACCACAATCTTTACAAAATTTCACAGGTGACTCTCATGCAGCGGGTCTGACTTCCCTGTGACAAGAGTTCCCGATGCAGCCACTGAGGCTCCTGCTCTGGAGGGAAGAGCCAGATGGAATGAGACAGGGCTGTGCGGGTACTGTGCACCCACCTGACACCCCAGGCTTCTGCTTGTCCAGAGTGTGTGTGTGTGTGTGTGTGTGTGTGTGTGTGTGTGTGTGTGTGTGTGTAGGGCCAGGAGAGGGAGGAAGGGAAGAGAAGAAAAGCATGTTAAATCAACCCTAGGCTCTGCTATCTTTATGTTTTCATTACAAATGTTTCATTACAAATGATCTGGAGGGGTCATGGCTTCAACTCTATGGTCTTTCTCTTTCCATGAATCTCAGTATTTTGTTGGCAACTTTTTTTTTTT
>NW_017733130.1:128026-130048 GCF_001890085.2 Hipposideros armiger
TCTCTCTCTCTGTCTCTCTCTCTGTCTCTCTCTCTGTCTCTCTCTCTCTCTCTCTCTCTCTCTCTCTCTCTCTCTCTCTCTTTCTTTCTGTTAATGTTTTTGTCTGGTTTTGGAATCAGGGTAATGCTAGCCTCATAAAATGAGTTCAGGAGCCTTCTCCCCTCTTCAATTTTTTTGATTAGTTTGAGAAGAAGAGGTCTTAATTCTTCTTTGTATGTTTGGTAAAATTCACCTGTGAAGCCATCTGCTGCAGGACTTTTGTTTGTTGGGAGTTTTTTTTATTACTGATTCAATTTCATTAGTAGTAATCAGTCATTTCAGATTTTCTGTTTCTTCTTGATTCAGTCTTGGAAGATTGTATGCTTCTAGGAATTTATCCATTTCTTCCAGATTGTCCAATGTGTTGGCATATAATTGCTCATAGTATTTTCTTAAAATATTTTGTATTTCTGTGGTGTTGTCACTTCTCTTTCATTTTTTATTTTATTTATTTGTGTTTTCTCTCTTATTTTTTTGATGAGTTTGGTTAAAGTTTTATCAGTTTTGTTTATATTTTTAAAGGACCAACTCTTGGTTTTGTTGATCATTTTTATTGTTTTCCTAGCCTCTATTTCATTTATTTCCACTTTTATCTTTATTATTTCCTTTCTACTCATTTTGGGCTTTGTTTGCTGTTCTTTTCCCAGTTCCTTTAAGTGTAAAGTTAGATTGTTTATTCGAGGTTTGTTTTTTTGTTTCTTGAGGCAGGCCTGTATTACTATGAATTTCCCTCTGAGGATTGCTTTTGCTGTGTCTCGGATTTTGGGTTGTTTTATTTTCATTTTCATTTATCTGAAGGTATTGTTTGATTTCTTCCTTGCTCTCATTATTAACCCATTAATTATTTAGTAGCATGCTATTTAGCCTCCATGTGTTTGTGTTTGTTTTGTTTTTTGTAGGTGATTTCAAGTTTCATACCATTATGGTTTGAGAGGATGCTTGATATGATTTCAATCTTGAATTTATCAAGACTTGCTTTGTGGTCTAATAAATATTCCATGTACACTGAAAAGAATGTATATTCTGCTATTTTGGGGTGGAATGCTCTAAAAATATAAATTAAGTTCATCTGGCCTAGTATGTCATTTAAGGCCACTGTTTCATTGCTGATTTTCTGTCTGGAAAATTTGTCCATTGGTGTCAATACAGTGTTAAAGTTCCATATTATGATTGTATTACTGTCAATCTCTCCCTTTATATTGGTCAATATTTACTTTACATATTTAGGTGCTCCTATGTTGCATGCATAAATGTTTACTAGGATTATATTCTCTTGTTGAATTGATCCTTTTCTCATTATGTGATGTCCTTCTTTGTCTCTTATGATAGTCTTCATTTTAAAGTCTATTTTGTCTGATGTAAGTATTGCTACTCCAGCTTTTTATTTTCATTTACATGAAATATCTTTTTCCATCCCTTTATTTTCAGTCTATGTGTATCTTTTGATAGAAGGTGGATCTCTTGTAGGCAGCATATGTGTGGGTCTTGTTTTCCTATCCATTGAGCTACCCTATGTCTTTTGATTAGAGCATTTAATCTATTTACATTTAAAGTGATTACTGATAGGTACATATTTATTGCCATTTTTATTATTCATATTTTTTATATTTTCCCCCTTCTTCTTCTTAAAAAAGTTCCCTTTAACATTTTTTTAAAGATTTTTTTAAATTGGGGAATTGGGGGAGGGGAATAGCGCTGGGGAATCAGGGGAAGGGGAACAGACAAGTTGCTGTCCTTTTGTTCTTCAGTCTAGTTGTGGAGGACGTCGTTTCACTGGCCCATGTTGGTATTATTATTGCTCTCTTCCCAGGTGAGGCAGTCGCTCGTGGGCCATTGAACAGCCGCTCACGGCGGCTCTTGGAAGCTCATGAAAGCTGCCGGGCAGCCCCACTGCAGCCTACGCCATCACCGGCGACTCACAGCAGCCCAGCTCCAGGTCAAGCTGTTGTTCACCATCTTAGCTGTAGAGGGCGCAGCGTCACT
>NW_017733130.1:135258-138017 GCF_001890085.2 Hipposideros armiger
GAGACAGACAAGGAAAGATCCAGATGTGATGTCAGGTACCCACAAGTGCCATGAAGGGAACAGAGCAGGGAAAGGTCAGAAAGTGAAGACAGGGACTATAGAGGTGGGGGTCAGGGCAAGTGTCTCCCTAGGACGCCCCTGAGTGTGAGCAGGGGTCTGAGGGCAGGTAGGGGTGAGTCGGACAGATGCCTGGGGAAGAGTATTCAAAATAGGAGATAACAGGTTCAGAGGTACTGCAGTAATGGTGGCCATGCTGCTGACCTTGACCATGGGACACACACACACACACACACACACACACACACACACACACACACACACACACACACCAAGGCTGAGATATGAAGAGACCTGCTCAGGATCCAGGGCCTCATCTTTTCATCCCAATACATAGATCCAAATATTGATCAATTTCTCCCTTGCCTCCTAGTCTCACTCTTAACCTTCTGGAGCCCGCCCACCACTGCCCGACTCACTCTTGTGTCATGCAGTGTTGAAGAAGGGAAGGATGTGCTTTTTCGTGTCCGCAATCTGCCTGCCGATGTTCCAGGCTATACGTTGTACAAAGGGGAGGACAGCAACCGCCTAGTTGCATCATATAAAATAGACATCAGAGTTAATAACCCTGGGCCAGTCTATAGTGGTCGAGAGACAATATACCTCAACGGATTCCTGCTGGTGCAGAAGGTCACCCTGGAGACACAGGACAGTACACCATAATAACCTTAATTAGAAATTTTAAAAGAGAAATAGGTTTTGGTCAGCTCCATATGTATGGTGAGTGATTCCTCTCTGACCTCTGGGTGTCGGGTGGGGTGAATTCTACTTCCCACACACAGATTGACAGCCTGGACTCTGCCTCTGTCCCCCCTGCATTACCTCCCAGGTTGGGGTTGCAGTATTCAGTTCAGGACACACACAGTGGAGACAAGCTTCACAAGATCAGAGTTCCTTTCCCAGATTCCAGCCCCTGCAGACATTCACCCCAGAAGGAGGGACCAATGTGATGGGAGTAACTCAGCAGAGGGAGACCAGTCTCAGTCCAGCCCCTGGGCCAGTTCCGTGACCATGACCCTGAGAAAGACCCTGCAGGGCTCAGTCAGGGCCTGGCCTGAGTGGCCCCCTGGGGTCCTGATGGAGAAGCTCAGCCCAGGCAGCCCCTCCCCAGACCCCTGACCCAGGGCTGCTGACTCCGGGGATGCTGGGGAGCCTGTCCCAGGTTGGGTTTGCCCTCCTGGGCAGGGCTGACTGGGAGGAACGGTTTCCCAGGTGCCTGAGTCCTGAGCTCCTGAGCTGGTCACCAGCCAGGGCTCAGCCCCAGGAGCCACATCTGGGCAGGGGCAGGGCCTGATCCTTCACCTGAGACTGTGCATTGAGCCCAGATGGACAAGGTCATAAGGCCATTAGCCGACTGACCTGGGGGAGTTAGGAGACCCCAGAGCAAGGTCAGCGTTCCCAGGGAGGGGAAGAGGAGAGACGATGCTTCTGAAAGCTCCTTGCCCATCAGGGATCAAACTAGGGGGTTCTCTTTAGAGTCGATCAATAACAGATGCCTCTTATTTGGGCAGCTCCCCTATCCCAAGACATAGGTCAGGGATTGTGAATACTTTAATCTTAATTCACTGACAACCTGGCAGCCAAATCTTTATCTTAATTCACTGAGGGAGAGCTGAAGCACAAGGGGATACAGTCACTGAATCAGGGGGACACAGACCATGAGAAGCAGGTCAGAGTCAAGCCAAGGTGTTTCTGCAGTCACAGCCCCATCCCCTCCTCCACCCGGAGCCTATTATGCATATATAGTCCCTGAAACCTGCTATTGGTTCAGATCCTTTCTTCTCAGGTGTCCCCTGCTCAGAGGGAGGGATTCTGGTCTGGGAGTGAAAGCAAATACAGAATTAATCTGTTTCTACTCTAGAAACAAATCACCTGCAGTAACCATCACAGTCAGTGCTGGGACGCCCAGGCCTCCCCCTCAAGTGGCCGATGGCCCCTCCCTGCACTGGACTTGAAATCACTTATTTGTTTCCTGATGTGTTGGTGTCACTCCCGCTGGAGCATAAAGGAGAGGACTTTGCTTCTCACTCCCCACTCCACACCTGCAACCAGCTCAGGGACCAACATGTAACAAACAATTGCTTTTGACAGAGGAGGAAAGAATTATGGCAAATGAATGAATGAATGAATGAATGAATGAGTGATTCATAATCTCTTCAGAGACTGGAACCTGGATGCAGAGTCCCTGGGATTCTGGCCACACAGGACAGGCTGTCTGTCCCTCCAGGGGCTGAGACTCATATTTCAGTCTTTTTACTGCTCTCTCTAGAGAAATATTCCTTCCTGAATTTGGTCTTCGGCCCTGGGGCATTAATAACAATTTTCACATATCGAATAATTTTAACTTCTTCCCAAATTTCCATCTCATAACCACGAAACACAAATGGCCTGTGAGAACCAGAATTTCAGCAACTTCATGATCCCCCCTTTCCATCTGTCACCCCTTCTTTGTTTGCACAAGTCCTCACCTGCCCTCATCAGAAGATGAATGACTTTAACGACCAAGGACAGATAACCAGCTGGTTCTGCTGCCATAGCCACACTCCTGCCTATCCCTCCTACCCTTTTCTAGATCATTCCTTGGTCTCTGCTCTAGCATTTCTTTTCTTTTTTTTTTTTAAATTGGGAATTGGGGGGATGGGAACAGTGCTGGGGAATTGGGGGAAGGGGAACAGACAAGTTGCTGTCGTTTTGTTCTTCAG
>NW_017733130.1:140612-162663 GCF_001890085.2 Hipposideros armiger
GTAGCTGAAGTATAATTTTTAACGTGAGTCTGTCTGGCCTAGGGTCCGGGCCGAGATCCTTACACGCACAGGTTCAGTAAGACTCTGCCCTCCTTGTTAACAGGGTGTAATTGGAAACGCTGGTGAAACAACCAAAGCTTTGACTCAAATGTCTTAACTTAGAATGATGCCCATGGAGTAAGAGAGGGCCGGATATTTGAAGGAGCTAAGTTTGACCTGATGGGCATTTTAGTGTTTTCGAAGAGAGGATGTTATCCAAAGGTAGAGAGACTGTGGGTGAGGCTTCCCAACCTCAAGAGGCTGTTAAAAGTCCTATCTGAGGTTTCTTAGGAAAACCCGCCTCAGAGGAAACTATGTGGTGAATGTCACTTCCTCTGCACTTATGTAAATAATCAGGCTAAATCGAGTGAGACCAGCCACGTTGTATGATCAAGAATACTTTTCCTTGGAGATGATGTTTGATCAAAGGGGGTGACTGTAGAGAGAAATATGATGTCTCCATGGAAAACTCCAGAAGCACAGCCTTCTGGGAGACCAGATTCTGGCCCGCTCAGTGTCTTTCAGCTATTTTTGCAATCTTTATAAATTACAGGAACTGGGGGAGATGCAAACTGGGTCTTGACTGAAAGAAACTTAGTTGAGTTTCCCTCCACTATGCAGAAACTTTTGTTATGACCCAGAGGCCTTAATATTTTCTCAGAGTCACTAAACTTTAGACAGGTTCTTCCTGACTACAGGCCCCTGACGTCCATTTTCTTAGCGTATTTCCCTTAGAAATGTAATTGCAATTTGTACTTGCAGATTCTTTCTCTGCCTTTTTGAAAAGTACGTAAGTCTCCTTAAAAGCCTCTTTCCAGTGTTATGACCCAGGGAATGTCTGTTTCAAAGGACTGGGCCCATTCTTTTGAAAAGTAATCCTCCTGGTGTCCCTTTGTCCCAGTCTCTGAGGGAGGGTACCTTCACAAGGTACTCTGGGTGGGGGCCTTCACAACCAAAATGTAAAACTACCTCCTATCAGGATTTCATGAGAAGTTTTACTTTTCTCTTTTGAAAAGCCAATTAGCAAGCACAATGCCTATGAGTCCTCCTGCTCTCAAAATCTCTCCAGCTTTTTGTTTCAGGGGCACTGAGTTCAGACTCCCTGCCTTATTGCATCATCTTGATGTTACCTACCTGTAATTAGCTGATCCTGACATCTTGCACATGTTACTGGAGAGGGGCCCATCTTGGGGCGGTGTCTGGGCTTGATTTCCACACCGGGGATCGAACCGGGCCTCCATGGATTAGAGGCGGGAATCCTCACCAATACATTACTGGAGGGTGGGCCCTCATCGGTGCGATGTTCAGGCTCTTGGCATCTTGAGCAAAGAATTGAATGAGACACAGAGGTAAAGTGGTGAAAGAGAAGTTTATTAGAAGAGATAGTACACTCCAAAGAGTCAGGCGTGGGCTGAGCACACACACACACAAAAAAGCAACTCAAAGGCCTTTTGTCAGCAGGAGCCTGGGGGTTTTATCTTTTTTTCCCTGGGATGGGCTGTCCCCTCGGCACAGGACCACTTGATTGACACCTGTGATTGATAAGGGGCTGTTACCTCATCTTCTTAGACTGCACATGTCCCTTCCCAGAGTTCAGTCTACTATAATGATATTAATGAACTACCAGGCATATGTATGACATTACAATGATGGTATAATGAGGCTAGGGCGAGATGGAGGTCGTTGTAGCCTCTACTGTGAGCAGGTGTGAGCGACTGGTCTAATTTATTGTCTTTTAGTGTTCTCACAGTAGTTAATGGTTAGTGCAGGTAAGGGAATAATTTGGGAGGATCCAGGCAATGCTCCCTGTAGATTGTGTGGGACGTGCAGGAATGCAGAGACCCCATTCCTATCTCTAACTGCCTGCCTTGTTTCTCCTGAGCGACTGATCCCCATAAAGCTCTGTGGGAAGTTGAGGGACAAGGGTCTCTTCTGTATTTGCTTCAAGCTGAGCACAGCGGGTAGAGCTGTCCCTCCCTAACAGGGATTCATGAAACTCTCACCTTATCTGATCTTAAATAAAAAAGAAGGGGGGTCTCATATTTACGTTGATCCGGGTGCACTGGAAGCCTCACTGGGACATAATTTGTATCCCGAGGGCCCCTAGATGAGGAGAAACATGTTAATTAATAAATTAGAGGCGCTGGCTCCAGGGATGGGACTTCCAAGTCTATTTAGATAAATTGCACAAGGGGCTAGGTCTAGAATAGCCTGGGGAAATGCTGGGCTACAATGATTACAGCTAACAAGCTTAAGTCACAGGCTTTTAAGTAGTTATTTGAAGCAGGGGTGAGAGACATTCTGTGATTTAAGTTAGGAGCAATCTTTAGTTTAGGATTTAAAAAACTGATTAGAAGAGTGATTAAGACCAGGGGTTAAGGAGCTAAGAAACTAGGGAAAAGGAGACTTAAAATTCATGTAGTGAAGGGGCTTAAAATTTCTATAATAAGGGGCTCTCCAGTATCACATATACTGTCAATCCTTCCCATATTTTTAAATCTTCCAATTTCTTTTCTTATCTGACTACATCCTCCAAATGAACGTTTCCAGTTTCCTCCCTCCCTCTGACCGCATCCACGGCAGGAGATGACCTCACTGTCCAGATCCCTCCGGGGCCCAGGTTGTCTCAGAGCAGCCTTTGTCCCAGAACCTGAGGTGTGCAGGCTGGAGCCTGACGTAGACCTGAAAAGTGCACCTCCGCAGCGGCCCTAACCATCAACAGTGTTCTTACTCCACACACATTTTCACTGCAACTTCAAGATCACAGAGATTTTAAAAGATATTCTGTCATAAAACTCAACAACTCTAGTGGACAAGCAGGTTCCTGCCACATCAGCCACCAAAAGCCTGCACTGGACCACCCTGCCCTGGGGCCTCCCTAGCTTCGAGGTCAGGCCACAGCAGTGTCCTCATTCTTTGTTTTCTTTGTTGTTTTTACAAACTCCCTGTGCCTGTCCTGAAGAGAGTCCATAAACAGAACCTGGGAAATGGAAGATAAATCTCTTCTCTGGTTCTGTTTCCTTTCCTGCTCCTTGTTGCCTCTGGGGTATTTGGCTGAATTCCTTGCAGACTCAGCCAGAGGAGGATCATGGGTAAGCAGAGGTGGGCGTGGAGCAGGGCCTGGTTGGCACCCCCAAAGTAGAGGTCTCTTCGCGTCCCAGGCCTCACCTTTCCTTGACCTATAACTTAAGGATAGATCATCTCCCTGTGGCTTGAGCTCGGAATGTCCCCTGTCCCACCCAGTTATCTATTTTTAGAAAATTACCCTGAAACTTATGTTGAATACCCTTAGGCTTATTGATCACAATCTCTGTGGTCTACCAGGCTTCTCCCATCATTGTTCCTGGGTTGCTGACTCCACGGGAGAGCTTTGTTGCCAGAGGGAAGGTTCCATGCAGACCCCAGGGACCATCAAGTAGCCTCTGGAGGAATGCCCAGATTTTCCCTTAAATACCCTAAACCGGCCTGAGAATGTTAACCCTTTTGCTGCAATGGTCAGATATATCCCAGTGAATATATCTGAAATTTTAATACATAAAATAATGTCATTTATATACAAAGCAGCTCAAATTGTTATTATTCAGTGCATAAAATAGTCAAAATATCAACTTTTTGTTTTTTGGGAATTTCTGACGCATTTTGGAAAAAAAAACTTGAAATCAATCATTGCAGTGAAAGAATTAAGGCAGTTTTTGGAGGTGTTAACCTGCTGCCTTCTCAGACCACTGGTGCTCTGATAATAAACGCTTATTCTATGGCCCAACACCTGTGTTGGTCTATTGGCTGAGCGGCGCAGAAAGCACGAACCCCAGACTCAGTTGCCCTTCGGTTTCAGGCATTGAGAGGACCCATGGGGGGATGGGATCTCAGATTCAGAATGAGAAATTGTAAAGCCTGGGTAGGGTTTCAAGGTGTTAGGCATGATTTGGATTCAAGGAAATTTGGGGACCATGCAGGAGGGGTCTTACTAGGGAGCTCAGGATGAGGCTGAGAATGTTGAGTGAGGGGTGGACCTACATGTTGAGGGAGGAGCAACTGGAGCTGGTGCGGCTGGAGTGGGGTATGCCATTCTCTCAGACTTGGACGGGCATGAGGGGTGAGACGGGGTTGGAAAAACCTTTCTCCCCTTAACATGGATCATATGGAGGTACAAGTACAGTAACTTGTCCTTTACTGTGGGGGGTATGTCCAGCATGGCCCTGACTACTGAAGCCATGAACGCATCACAGATGTAGCAGAGTGGTCACAGAGGTGGAAGGCCCTACAGCCCATGGAACTCTCACCCTTTGCTTAAATTGTTCATCCCTAGAGCTGTTCTTGTCACTGGTGTCACTGTCATCACTGATGTCATTGTCCTCAATCAACAGTAGCAAGCATCCATTTCCACCATTTGGAGCACACATGTCTTACTAAGGCATTTAGAAAACTTGCCGTTTTGTTCATTATTAGCAGGAAAACCTCTAGTTCTCACCATTAAGGATGATATTAGCTGTAGGTCTGTAGGTTTTTTATAACTTGAGTTCAGCGTGGAATTTACTTGGCAGATAAACACATCCATTTGTGCTGCTTGTCAGGGCTCGCTTCATGGGCTCACAATCCGTGCGGTCACCTAGAAGGGACTACGGTAAATTTAACACTCTGCTTTTGCCATCCTAAAATTCTTAGTGTTTTTTTTTTAATTTTTTTAAAAAAAGATTTTATTGGGGAATTGGGGTAGGGGAACAGCGTTGGGAAATCGGGGAAGGGGAACAGACAAGTTGCTGTCCTTTTGTTCTTCAGTCTAGTTGTGGAGGATGTCGCTTCACTGGCCCATGTTGGTATTATCATTGCNTGGATGGCTTAGAACAACAGAAATTAACTATCTTACAGTCCTGGAGGCCAGAAGTCCAAGATCAAGGTGTCAACAGGATGGGTTCCTTCTGAGGGCTGTGAGGAAACATCTGTTCCATGCCTCTCTTCCAGCTTCTCGGTGTTCCTTGGTTTGTGGCAGCATAATTCCAATCTTCACGTGGCCTTCTTCCTGGGTCTTCACCTCTGGGCATGAATTTCCTCTTTCTATAAAGACACCAGCATATTGGATTAGGGCCCATCCTAATGGCATCATTTTAGCTAATTACATCTGCAATGACTCTATTTCTAAGTAAGGTCACTTTCTGACACACTGGCATTAGGACTTCAATACAGGAATTTGGGGACGGAGGGACACAATTCAACACATAATGTAGTTACTAGGAAACTTAAAATTGCATATGTGGCTTGCTATATATGTCGATTGGGCAGAGCTGACCTAGGTAGTCAGTGAAACGGCGATGCCCATTGACCTGGATCATGATGAGGCATGTTCACACATTCCATAATGACTCCTTGAGGATTTATTACATGATCCATCGCTAGAGATCAAGCATAGGATAGTTAGCCGAAGCATGTTCCCCCCGTCGAGACACTTGTAGTTAGTGAGAGAGGCAGAAATCCGTCAATAACCGCACAAATATTTAATTGCAAAGTGGACTAAGTGTTATGAGAGACAAGTATGGGTGTCACGGTGTTGAACTTCACCTGTGCCCTGTGCTCCTGGTCATCGGCGATCGTTAGAAGCTCACCCATCTTTCCATGTTCGGGAAATGGCTGACTGTGAGAAACATCCCTTCCCCATAGGAGTTAGATAAAGACTAGCAATGGCACTTTGTTTTCCTATGACAAGGCCAGACACAGGCCACCTAAATTCCCATTCTTTGCCTCATGAATGAGCTTTGGTTTGTTCACAAAGCATCGGGAACCATGAAGCGAGCACCATTGTCTGACCTACATTTTAAGACAATCATGGTGCATCTCCAACTTTGACTCTTTCCACTTGTCAGCCGTGTCCCATTGATCTCTCAGAGGCTCTGAGGTCTCAGAGAGAGTCAGCAGTACTCGATATCGGTGAGTGTGGATAAATGTGCACTTAGATGTACTGACACCCTGGGTGCTACGTGATGCTACCACAGGCTTTTAGTTACTATTTTTTGAGTATTCACATTTTTTCATGTGTTCCAGACACTGTGTTAAGCCCTTTACACANATCGCGCCACTCGGCCGGCCCTGCTCTAGCATTTCTTGGCTCAATGGCTCATGTCAGTCACATTCACCTGGGAAGACCTAAGCCACCTCTTGGCCAGGGGGCTTGAGTAGTCAAGTGGTCAGTGGCTTGGTCCTGGTTTCCATGTGTTATTTGTGCTCCAGCCCCAGTCCCTAGGATGTCCTGGGAAATGGTGCCTCATGGAAACACGTTTGGTGCCCCTCGGCTGTGTGAGGGAGGCCTGTGCAGCTGGAAGTAATTGCCCTCGGTTGGCCAGATGGTGAGCTGATCAGTGAAGAACCAAGGCAGGTGCCAGGTGGTCTCTGACTCAGTCCCATGTCTTTCCATGATCAAACCCTAATACTTAATTGACACTTGAGAAAATCTGTGCTTTCTCCCAGATGTAGAGCTGGCGGCCTTATGTTCTCTGAGCACTCAGAGCCTCATGGATTTGTCTTGTGATACACAGACCTGCCTTATTCTTTGAAGGACTCAGGTTGGCTGAGAGGTGAGAGGTGCCAGCTGTGATTAAAGATGACTTTGGAGGACTCAAAGGTACCACACAGGGCGATGTTCTCTCTGTTATCTGCACAGCCTGGTTACCCAAAACCAACATCACCAATAACATTCTGACTCTGAGAGTTTTAATTTGCATTTCCCTAGTGATAGAGATGTGCAACTTTTCATGTGCTTATTGGTCATGTGGATATTTGCTATGGAGAAATGTTTATTCAAGTGCTTTGCTCATTTTTCCACGTGGTTATTTGGTTTTGTTGTTTTCGTTGAGTTATAGAAGTTCTTTGAATATTCTGGATATTAACCCCTCATGCGATATATGATTTGCAGATTACTTTCTCCCATTCTATAGGCCACCTTTCACTCTGTTGATTGTGTCTCTTGATGAACAGAAGTTTTCATTTTGACGAAGTCCAATTTATCTATTTTTTTCTTTTTCCTCCTGTGTCCTTAGTGTCATATTCAAGGAATCATTGCCAAATCCAATGTCATGAAGCTTCCCCCTGTATTTTCTTCTAAGAGTTCTAGAACAGGACAGCAGCGCCCTCACTGTAGACCCTGTCAGCAGGTGGATGCTGGGGATTGTCTCTGTGATGTCTCCAACCCCGTCAGTTCCAGCAAAAGTGAGCCCAGCAGGTTGGATATGAAATATGAATGATCTTCTTCTATGTTCTTCAACTCTGAATACATTTTTTTAATCTGAAAATGATGGTTATGATGTACTTTTTAAATTACATAACTTTTTAACCACCATGCTGTACACCTGAAACTAATATGAAATAATATTGAATGTCAACTATAGTTTTTTAACCATTAGATTGGTTGTGAATAGTCAATGATGAAGGTGGAAAATCCTTAGAAGACTGGCTTTGAGTCCATAAATGCTCAAACATGTGAACTGACATTGTCATTATTATTGGTTGAAGGTCACATTCCTCTCCAGATCCCACCTCTGCTTGGTCTCAGTTGCACCATCCCCACAGCGGAGGTGACACCAAGTCCTTCAGAGGATCGACAGTCATCGTGCAGAGAGGGGTGGGAGCACATGACAAGCTCCCGGGCATCCCAGCTCTATCCCTCATCCAGGGGACGTGTAAATGGCACCTGGACTGTGACATGGACAATGGGAATAGACAGAAGGACACACATGTGGCTAGCAACACCGATCTTTTTCTCCCTGTCGGATTCCTCCCAAAGAATTCCTAACATCTTCTTGAGTATTCTTCTTTTCATGGCAACAGAGTTATTCGCATGTTAAGTCCAGACAATTAATAAAGAGGCTGGATATCAAATTAGGGTTCCGAAGATTTTATTAAGCTGAGCTCAGCGACCGTCTCCCCCGCTAAAAGGAGAANGTGCAAGCTCTGAGCAACAGGGTTGCCGGTTCCATTCACGGCCCGAGCTGAGCTGCCAACAGGTGGCAGGATGGCTCAGCTGAAAAAAACCCCAAAAAACTATTAGCCCCATTTTACATATGGGGAAACTGAGGCATGGAGTGACTAACTGACTTGCCTAAAAATCACATAGTCTCACCATTTAAATGGTAAAGGCTAAACTTTCCCATGGTCAAAGTAGCAGTTAAAACCATAAAATGGAGCGAGTCTGTGTTCTTTAGCTCTCACTCTTGTGAATTGGGACTCAGGAACCACCATTTCCTTTGCTCAGCTTTTGGGAAAAGGCTAAAGAGAAAGCCAAAGGCTTAACTCTCACTCACAAACACTTTATATTTTGTCTGGCCCCACTTTGAAATATTAAAATGGCCAACCATAATAATGACTTGTCATTAGTGAATTTGCTTTATCCTTACACATAATAGGAATGGAATATCTACTTGAGCTTCTTACTATAAGAACTATATGGTAAATATATTTGTTTGCTAGGCTGCTATGACAAAATACCATAGACTGGGTGCTTAGACAAAAGAAAATAATTTTCTCACAGTTCCGGAGGCTAGAAGTCTGAGATCAAGTTGTTGGCAGGTTTGGTTTCTTCTGACGCCTTTCTCCCTGGCTTCCAGATGACTATCTTCTTGCTGTGTCTTCATTTGGCTGTCCTCGGTGTGTTGTCTCTGTGTCCAAATCGCCTCTTCTTATAAGGACACCAGTCAGATTGAAGTAGGGCCCATTCTAATGACCCCACTGTGACTTAATTACCCCTCTAAAGACCTTATCTTCGAGTACAGTCATATCCTGAGGTACTTGGGGTTAGGGTTTCAACATGAGTTTGGGAGACACAATTCAGCCCATAATGGTAAATTTTAAAGGGAGTGGCGCCGGTAATTTAGAAAACCAGGAATTTTCAATTTACAAAGCTAAATTGCAGACAAGAAAAGTAATTGGGAAAAATATTTCCAAAGCAAAAACTAAAGAGCAAAGTTAGGGGCCAGGAAAAAAGTGATCTTACCTGAAAGTGGTCAGGCTTTTGAAGGAGATTTTCTAACATAAAGTTGGGGATAGGGATGAAACATTCTACAGACTGTAAAAGTCCTCATCACAGCTAATCAGATCATGAGATAAAAATGTAAAGCTACAGAGCAGGCATGATCACTACCACCTACCCCTTAAACACTGATGAACAAGGTTCTCTTGGTTAATTAAGCCTGACCAGCACAACTCTTAAGGTAGGAGGCATAATTCCTTAGTGGTTCATCAGACACGCAACATACCAGAAGCAGCCCTACTGTTGTTAACATAATACAATATTCTGCTTTTTCTCAACAGCAAGATGTAATAACACAGCTGGACTGGGTAGAAAGCTATAGTTTATCACAACCAGATGGTCTTCGTGGCCCTTGTTGGGTCTGGGATTTGATTTCACCTTATTTATAAGCTAATAAGTTAGCCTGTTAATATGGGTGCTGGCAGCAGATACAAGACTCCTGGGTCAGAGACAAAGGATACTCGACAAGAAGTATGAGCATCTTATTTGTTTGTATTTGGTCCCCTTGCTCCCAAAGTTCCACCGCAATGGTAAGGGTCCCAGACAGATGCTGCCTATGCAGTGGGTCTACACCACAGCTGAGGAACATGGAGCGTGGGGAACCTGCTGCTGTGCAGGAAGCAGTAATAAACCTTCTCTTCGTACCAGAGGAAGACACTACCTCATCCCTCAATGTTGCTCGCTGCAAACACAACTCTGAGAAGCAACGGGTAAAGACAGTGAGGGCCTTACATTCTTGAAGCACCTAATGAGTGTGTGCAGGGAGACTCAGGGCCCATGACGGAGCTTTTCCTACAGTCTATGGCTTACGGAGGTGGCCCTGGGAGTTCTGCCAATTGCCTGAATTATCAGTGGGCAGTTTCAATGATAGCAAGGCATGCAAGAAAATGTAGGAGTAACAATTATTTTAATAAAAGTGAGAGTTCTGGGTGAAGTAGAAGTACAATGAATTTGACTCATATTCACCAGTGGTGACAGAACTAGGACACTTGACAAACTCTTATGATGTTAAATACGAGGTAGTTGACAGGAAAATTCAAACTTTTAAAGTTTGCTTTATATCAATAAACTGAGAATCATCGTCAGAAATAAGGTGGCTGGGAGTCCATGGTCAAAATGACTCTTTTGTCCAAAAGATACTTCTAGACTCTTTTTTCTTTTCTTTTCTTCTCTTTTCTTTTTCTTAGACTCTTTTTTCATTCTCTGCTGAAAAACATGTCATTACACAAGCCAATGATGCCATCAGAAACCTACACTAAATTACGTGTATCTGGAAGAACTTTTTAAACTTGTAATCTCAGATAATGGCAAAGTTGGGTAGGTACCCCGTAGGTCTAATGTTTCAGAAATCTAACCCAACAAGTTTTTCTGGGATGCTGGTCATCAGAGAAAACTGACAATGTTCCTTAGGCCATGGCAGCCCTCACAAAACCAACGTTCCTATCATTTTTTTTTCTTTAGGTCAGCACAGGACTTTCACAGCGAGGCTGAGGGTTCCCTAGGACATGGTTGGTCATGAGGCTCCAAGCAACAGCAGCCCTCAGCTCCATGAGATGAAAGTGTGCGTGGTGTACAGTGCAATCACAGGTGATCAAGAAATGCCCCAGTACATATGTTATCAGTTTGTGTTATTGTGCATGATTGTGTAGGGAGAAATAGTGTCTGAGGGAGAAGGGAGAATAAGCCTTTTAAGTAAAGGGGTGTTTGCTTCTGCCAGTACACTGGTGATGGTAGATTTTAATTTGTTTTTTTGTTTTTTAAAATATATTCAAGTTGCACGAGAAAAAAAGAACAAAAGATACTCAGGAAAAAATGCAGCTTGAATTATTTTCATTCTACTTGGGCCGGTAAAGTACAGACATTCAATAATCACAATATAACACAGAAATCAAGGAAGAAGGGGGGATGCAACTATTGATAGTAATGACCTGACCAGTGACTTTCCGACTCTTTAGCTGTAACATATAGGATAGTTCTGCCACCAGCAGGGCAGCCAGGAAACAGCACTACAGGCTGCAGCCCAGGAAGGCGCTGGTTGAGGTCAGATCTTCAGTCTGTTAGCTGTCCCACTGCCCATCAAGTTCATCCACGTCTTGTAAGTCTAAAGACCTCAACGCTCATGTCAACATGTAAGAATCATGTCACTCTAGATGGACTGCATACACCAGTCCACTCTGGCCTCTCATCTAAGCTGGGACCATGCTCAACCAACCAGTCAAACCATTCACTCTCCACCATCTTAACTGCATACACAATTTAAAAGTTTAACCCTGGGCTCCACACAGGCTCACTCTGCATATATCTTACTCTGTTGAAAGTTTTTCCATCCACCTAGTTGTTCAAGCAAGAATCATGGGAGTCATTATCAATTCTCACCCTCCTGTCCCACATGGAATCTATCACCAAAGCCCTATAGCTCCCCCTGCAAAGCATTTTTTATATTTCTCTACTGCTTTCTTCTCCACTATGACCAGGGTTCCAAACCATCATTTCCTACTTGGACCCGGCAAGATCTAACCAGTCTTCCAGTGTATTAGGTTCCTGTCGCTGCTGTAACAAACTACCACAAACTTAGTGGCCTAAAACAACACAAATTTATTATCTTACAGTTCTGTATATCAGAAGCTTTACATGGATATATCCATAGGGACAATCCAAGATATCTCCCTATTTAAAGCTATCTTCGGGGGCTGCTGGTTCGATTCCCACATGGGCCAGTAAGCTGCGCCAGTAAGCTGTGTCCTCTACAGCTAAGATTGTGAACAACGGCTCGACCTGGAGCTGGGCTGCCGTGAATGGCTGGCGGACAGCGTGAGCGGCCGGCAGGCGAGCTGCCATGAGCCGCAGTGAGCGGCCGTCCAATGGCTGGCTACTGACTGCCTCAGATGGGAGCAGTGCAACGATCATAATACCAACATGGGCCAGTGAAGCANAAAAAAAAAACAACAACCCTATGAATTAGATACTATTAATATTTTCTTTTTTTCGGATGAGAGGCTAATTTGACAAAGGGCACATAACAAGTGAGGGGGAGAGCAGAGACTCAGAGTTACCTGTGTCCTAGCCTGAGTCTGTAAAACCCACAATTCTCCAAGTTCTTTATTTACAGTATGACTGCTTTTCTTGATTAGACCCTACATCCCTGAGGGCAGAGACTGAGTGTTATTTGGGTTTGAATCCCGAGCATGTGGTAACTGGTTATGGTATATGAGCTTCAGACTGGTGGACATTTAGGATTTGAACCCTCCAAGAGAAGTGAGGAGAACATTTCTGGTTATGGCAGCAGCATGTTCTAAGGCTTAGAGTTGGAAATGGGTCATGGGGTTGGGGAGGCGGGCAGAGCAGAATCTCATCCAAGTGGAGCAGAGGGTGCTCGTTGGGGCTGGCGGATGTCACACTGAATGCACTGGGGTACCCCAGGTGGTGCTCTGCACACCAAACAGAGGACATGTGAGCTTTGTGCGGTAGCCACTGGGGATAGGGACATTGATGGCAGCAGAGGTGAGGAGTTCAGAGAAGAAACTAATGGACAGCAATCTAATTCCAGTTAGAAAGGGAATCAAAGGGAAACCAACTTAAGTTTAGTGCCTGCTTAGTTCCAAGTGTCTCGCTGGGTTCTCTTCTGCTCAAGGCCACTCTCAGTTACAGAGCTCAAAGAAAGGTGTTAGAATAAAAGGATCAGGGTTTCATCGAGGTTGAAAGCATCTGCTTCACTGCAAAATGCATTTTCTTTTTATTCAACATGCTGCCTTTGTTGGCTCTGTTAAAGTCCAGGCTTCAGGGAACCAAGAGAAATTATAAACAAGTCAGTTGTATCAGTGTTTAATAGAGAAATAAAAGACTGGGGGAACAATGGGTTAGAGAGACTGAAAGAACTTAACCCATCTTTATGGGCAGGGCAAACAAGGATTCCATGGAACAGGTGTCTAGAATATTTCACCGGCCTGCTAGGCGTCTCAAAGTTTTATGTTCCAAATGAGGTTCTTGGGGTTTTTTTTGTTCCCCCAATGTTTTTCCTAGTGTTCCCCATATCATAAATTGGTACCACTATCCCCCCACCCCCATTGATCAAGCCAAAAGCTTAGGAGTCATCCATGATTTCTCTTCTTTTCCCTCATCTCCTCCCACATCCATTCCATGAACAAGTCCTATCAGTTCTACCTGACAATAGAGCTGCCAATCTTTGGTCCAGTCTTTCTTTTCACCTCTGTTGCCAGCAGCCTCGTCTGAACCACCAGCATCTCTCAACTGTACTTATGGTCTACCCAAATCCAGTCTCCATAAAGTGGTGAGAATCATCTTTAAAACTTCAGGTAATACCTCACTCCAACCTAAGACTTTTCAGTGGGTTCCTGTTGCTCTTAGACTATACCAACTCCTTCACGTTGCTTTAAAGTATTTATGCCATCCACAACTGTCTCTAAACTTATGTCATCTGAGCCAAGCACTGTTCTAAATACTTTACATGCATTAGCTCATTTAATCTCCACCACAGCCTTATGATGTACATATTAAATATTAGCCCCATTTTAGGCCAGTCAAGTGGCTCAGTTGCTTAAGAGCTCGCTCAAGAGTGCAAGCTCTGGGGCCGGCTGAGTGGTGCATTGGTTAAGAGCTGGCTTGGGACGCCAGAGGGCCCCGGTTTGGATCCCACATATAAGGGCCAGTGACACTGCCCTCTNAGGGGAACAGACAAGTTGCTGTCCTTTTGTTCTTCAGTCTAGTTGTGGAGGATGTCGCTTCACTGGCCCATGTTGGTATTATCATTGCGCTCTTCCCAGCTGAGGCAGTCACTCACCGGCCATTAGATGGCTGCTCACGGCGGCTGACAGCAGCTCACTGAAAGCTCATGTCAGCTGCCGGCCAGCCCCACTGCAGCCTATGCCGTCACCGGCGTCTCATGGCAGCCCAGCTCCAGGTCGAGCTGTTGTTCACCATCTTAGCTGTAGAGGGCACAGCATCACTGGCCCTCATGTGGGAACTGAACTGGGGCCCTGTTGCTCAGAGCTGGCATCCCAATCCAACTCTTAACCAACACGCCACTCGGCCAGTCCTCTTAATGATTTTTGAACAAGGAGTTCTGCATTTTCACTTGACGTTGACTTTTACTGGTTCTACCCCTAGAAGTGACCATGAGTTGATGAGTTCCTTCCGGGGGGGAAAAAAGGTTTAACCCTATTGGGAGGTGCAATTTTTAATGTGACCACCAGAGGGCAGCACCACCATAGAGTAACCTAGAGGGGCTGTGAAAGGATGTGGAGGAAGTTTGGTTTTGCTGCTCTATTTGTCATTATCAGTCTCTAACTAGCAGGACCGCCTCTCCCCCACCTCTGCAGTTCACAGGGAAGGGCCTCCATTCCTGATGTACTTCAGAGAGTTCAAATTTCAAGAAATCACAGCTAGTTGGCTCAAATGTGAACAGCATTACATAACAAAGACATAAAGTCCACACTGAATATTGGTCTTAGGAATACACTGGAGAGATGGGGATGGGAGGGTGCATGTGTTGGTGATGGGGAGAAAGCAGCTGTGTCCTCATCTTCCAGAAGGAAGACCTTAGATAATACCTACTCTGAAAAATCAGTAATTACCCTCAAAGCACGTTATTCAGAGATGACTTTGGTTCCATCCAGGGGAGCTGTCATTGTTTGAAGCGGAACCTTCTTGTGATCACTCTGAGCAAAACACTCAGAGACACAGGGCTTATCACAGCAACGTCCACTGTTGTCACAAATACAAGAAAGAGAACATCCAACAGGAGGGAGCCAGAACTGGCTTTGCTCACAGTGTAAATATCAGAAATAGAATAATAATTTCATATTCCAGCCACAGTGAGAGTTAAAATCTCCTTGGGGTTGTAGGTCATCCACATCAAAACAATATGCCCCCTCTGGGCCTTACACAGCTGAACTAAGTAAGATTCGTCTGAGAAGCCCAGGCTTCTTGGGTCTTTGACCGAATGACATATGATAGGCACTGACATGTTCTCTCTGTTTTGTTTTTGACATCAGGAGCATAGAACTGAAAAAAATCACAATCATGGTTTCATGGTTTCATGGCCCAGTATCCTCACCTGTCCGTAGGGGGCCTGCCTTCGTGTTTTAGAGAAGTGTTACTTATTGAACTTAATTTTTATTTTTTACTTATATATTTGGAAGTAGACTCAAGTTGCAGCTTCCAGAATAATCTCCAAGGACAGGACTGGAGATATGGCTCGCAAGAAAAAAGCGGTTGCTACTCCCTGGATGAAAAAACTGGGAAATCAAGACACTGTGTTGACCTTGGGCCATGGATCTTTGCAGCCTCTTGGTAGCAACAGGCTTGGGAGCCGCCAGCTCCATGGCCCTGAGTGCCGGGAGGGGCACTCCCACGTCTCAGAGGAACTGTTTCCCTCTTCCAGACCTCACACTCGTGCATCTGCTGTCAGAGGTTCCAGGAACTGCTGTCATCAGTTTCCGAGACTCTTGTGTGTTTTCCAAGGGGGTTGGAAGAGAATGAGCAAAGTCAACCTGAGGTATCTATCCTAGACGTTATTGGGGCACCTCTACCATAACATGTCCACACACAAGACCTTTAAACAAGGCCACTTCCTAATCCTCCCAGTATTTTTCTCTTCTCAGTCAAGGTCAATTCCATCCTTCCAGATGCTCAGGTAGGACATCTTGGCATTATCCTTGATGCCTCACTTGCTCTTTTTTTAAAAATTAATTTTTATTATGAAATACACATTTTTTAGAATTCCCTCACTTGCTCTTGCACTAACCTCTATGCCATCAGCAACCGTGCAGTCTACAAAATATAAATAACCCAAACACTCAGGTCCAATTTACCATCACCCCTGCATGGGATTGTCATAAGGGTCTCCTAACTGGTCTTCCTGCTGCCTCCTTGACCCACCTTGTTAAAATATAGGTAAAATGAAAAACACGATTTAAAAATTCACAACAGAGGTGAATAATAAGACAAAAAACAAAAAGAAAGCATGAGATGAACTATAAGGAACACGATAAAATAAAATACATAAATGTAATAAAGGCAAAAATGAAAAAATGATATAAAAATTTACAACAGAGATAAATAATAAGACAATGACAAAGAAAGCATGAGACGTTACAACTAAACTACAAAATGGCTATCGTTGAGAATCACTAAAAGTCTAGCTGAACAGACGTCCTATAACACAGGACATACAAAAAAGCCACATACAGATTGGTAGGAGAGGCAGAGGCTCAGAATTGGCTGGTCCACACCCATGACTGGGGATTAAAAATTGGGAGACTATCTAGGTTGGGGAGGTCCCCCCTGAGGAGCGAGGGGTTCCAAGCTCACAACAGACTCCCCGGCTCAGGGCTCCAGTGCCGCAAATAGAAGTCCTTATAATTTCTGCCTGTGAAAAACCAGGGGAGATTGTGGCTGAGTGAGACAAGGGCAGCTGGAGTCCCAGGGGTTCCTCTTACAGGGCCTGCACATGATCTTACGTGCTGATGGATAAAGTATACAAATGTAAAATACATAAAATGAGCAAGCCGAAATAAAAATTCATAGTAAAGATAAATAATAAGAAATATAATAAAAAGTAAACATAAAATAAAATATAAATTAACATGATAAAATAAAATATAGAAATATAAAATATATTAAATGGACAAACTGAAATAAAATTTTGTAATAAAGATAATAGAACAAAAATTAAAAGAAAGTATAAAAGTGAATAATTATAAATCAAGAAATAATAAATTAAGTAGCATGAGTTAAAATTATTAAAATAAATGAAAATTAGCACAAGACTAAAATGGTCTAAAATATATATTTGAAAGTAACCTACTACTAATATTGCTCATATCACATACTAACCCCTGAATAATTAATTGTTGAATCTCACAGAAACCGTTTCCCTCTTCCAGACCTCACACACGTGCATCTACTGTCAGAGTTTCCGGGAACTGCTGTCTTCAGCTTCCCAGACCTTTGTGTGTTTTCAAGGGGGTTGGAAGAGAATGAGCTAAGTCAATCTGGGGTATCTATCCTGGACAGTGTGTGGCATCTCTAATGTAACATGTGCACAACCAAGGCCTTTATTTATTACCCCACCTTCCAATTCACTCAACTCCTTCCCTTCGTGCTCACTCTCATTTATCATTTGTGTACCAATTCCTTTCTCTGTGACATCCCGAAAATCATATTAAATCGTGAGACACTTTTTTCAAGCACACATAGCACATTTATGAATACTTGCTACATACCAGGCTAAAAAGCCCATTTCTGCAAATACTCAAAGACTGACTTGTACAACCCCATCCTTTTCCGTGAACACTGTGCCCCTAACTTAGATCAGATTGTCAAAAGTTGGAGTGGTTTGAACCTATCAAATTGCCAAAAATTGAAGTATACTATAACTCTTCATTTTGCTTTAGGACAGCAAGTGCACTTAATAAAAAGTTAGAGGAATACAATACTCTGCTCGAGTAAACAGTCACTAAATAACTCTTGATGGTTCAACTTTATTAGCGATTTTTTTCAGGCTTTTTGAGCTAACGTGTGTTAGGTTGAGATGTCTCGCCTTAAAAATCACTTGGAATTCACTCTCTTGGTAGGAGATTTGAGTGTATGTCTTTCAGTAATTGAGACAGGAAATCATGAAGAAGCTTGAGTTAGAGACATATATATTATATTGTAATATAGTTTTCAAGCACACATGGCCCATTTATGAATATTGCCACATACTAGGCCAAAAAACAAATTTGAACAAATACTCAAAGATTGAATCACATAACAATGTTCTCTTAACACAGTGCGATGGAATTAGAAAACTGAGTGGAAAGATAACCAGAAAACCACCATATGCATGGAAACAAACTTCTTATAAAAAACAAAAGCCCTCATGCTTTGAAGAAATGATCATGGAAATTTGAAAATATGCATAACTAAGAGCAAAAATACTTTATGTAAAGCACACAGGATGCAGTTGAAGTGTGGCTTGTGGGCAAATTTAAGTGTTAAAATGCTTAAAGTGGAAAAAAAAGAAAAGTATGGTTGTTCATGAGCCAATTGTCACTTTAGAAGTAAGAAAAAGAATAAAAGTTCAAAGCTAAAAGCAAAACCCTCAGTAGCTGGTTAATATGTATTAGAATTAAAGTCTAGGAGATGCTTCTTTAAAAAGTGAACTTCTGGCAGGATTATTAAGAAAAAAATAAGAACTGGCAAAAGAAGCAATACTAGAAGTGAAAAAAGAAAGAATGACAGATAGCAGAAAGTAGAAGGACATTATGAGCATCCTTATTGTAAATATTTGAAAAATTAGATAAAACGAATGAATACCTAGAAAGATAAAATGAAACCAGAACTGAGTCAGGAAGGAAGAAAGGCATGAGTGGCCCACTTAACCAATACAGAAATTGAGTTAGTATTTTTGATTCTTCCAACAAAGGATACACAAAATCTAGATAATTTGACAATTTGACAGGGAGTTTTCCCAACATTCAAGGAACAATTCATTCTAATCTTACACAAACTTTTACAGAAAATAGAAAAGAGAGAACACTTCTCCAGTTCATGTGAAACTAGTATAATGTTGACAGCCCCCAAACCAGAACAAACTCAGAAAGGAAAATAAACAAGCTAATATCAGCATATACAAACATCCTACAGGATATATGTATATGTAACCACACTCCAGCAGTGAATGAAAAAGATACTGTGCATGAAATATGGGTTCATTCCAGGAATACAGTGAGTTTAACAGTAGAAAATCAGTGTAATTCACAGCATTAATGGTTTAAAAGAGAAATACCATATATTTTTTTTGAAAGACTACAAAAACCCAAACATACTCCACTTAAAATTCAGTCTCCACTTAAAATTCAGTCTCCACTTAAAATATTAACATAAAATGTATGTTAAAAACTCAGTAAACCAGAAATAAAAGGATCTTCCTTAATCTGATAAAAAGTGTCTGCAAAAAGCTACAGCAAATGTACTTTCTTTTTTTAATTGGGGAATTGGGGGAGGGGGACAGTGTTGGGGAATTGGAGAAGGGGACAAACCAAGTTGTTCTTCAATCTTCGTTGTGGAGGGTGCCAGTCGCCATCTGGCTGCCCTTTGGCAGCTCATGGCCTCTAAGCTCAAGGTGCCGAGTTCAGTCTTAGTTGCGGGCGGGCATAGCCCACCATTGAACAGGCAGTCTTGTTATTAGGAGCACGTGCTCTCACCAGCTGAGCCATCCTGCCACCTGTTGGCAGCTCAGCAGCAGCTCAACTCAGGTGCAGCGTCACTGGCCCATGTGGGAAGCAACCCAGCGTCCCTGTTGCTCAGAGCTCGCACTCTTAAGCTAACTCTTAACCAACTGAGCCACCCGGCCAGCCCGCAAATGTACTTATTAAGATCAGGGAGCAAGGCAGGGTGGCCGCTTTGACCACTTTTAACTGTATATCTGGGTTGCTTGCCATGTAGTGTAAGGGACCCAGGCCCAGGCCCTAGGCTAGGGCACCCCCCATCCCCCCAAAGGAATTTAAAAGCTCCTGCTTCAGCAAAAACTAGCAAAGTATCTTTGTCAAGAGACTAGGAAAAGATAAGCTAGGTATGCTTTATAGCTTACTTATTAGGGAAAAGATAAGTTGGTAGCTTGTTAGGAAAAAATAAACAAGTCATGTTTTATAGCCCGTCAAGAAGATAAGCAAGTTATATATTAGCTCGTTAAAAATAATAACCTAACTGTGTTTTATAGTTTGTTAAAATAAGATAAACTAACCATTTTTTTCCTTTTTACACACTAACTGCTTTTTTGCTTCTGTATCCAACTTCAACTATAAAACCCTTACCCACCAAGACTTAACTGCTGGTCTCCCCTTTGAGAGAGACAGCCCCGGGTCTGGTCATAGACTCTTTGGAACGAAAATTCTTTTATACAAGTTTTGTTTAGGAGCCTTAAACCTAACATTAGTATGACAAAAACGATAAAATAAAAGGTCTGAGAACTAAAAAAGAAAAAAAAGTCATAATTTAAAGGTGGTATTATTGCATTATGGAAAACTCAAACGAACCTGATCAATTATCAGGATCAATACTATAATTTACCAAGATTGCCAGATATGTGATCCATAAGACTCAATGATATTGCTTTAAAATACACATGTACTTTTAAAAGATAATACAGAGGCCGGCCGAGTGGCACATTGGTTAAGAGCTGGCTTGGGACGCCAGCTCTGAGCAGCAGGGCCCCGGATCGGATCCCACATGAGGGCCAGTGACACTGCCCTCTACAGCTAAGATGCTGTACAACAGCTCAACCTGGAGCTGGGCTGCCATTAGTCGCTGGCGACAGCATAGACTGCAGCCCCGGCTGCAGTTAGCTGTCATGAGCTACCATAAGTGGCTGGCAGCCAGTGTGAGCGGCCGGCAGCCAGTGTGAGCTACCAAGAGCCGCCGTGAGCGGCCGTCCAGAGACCGGCGACCCATCTGCCTCACCTGAGAAGAGCGCAACTATCACAACACCAATATGGGCCAGTGAAGCAATGTCCTCCACATCTAGACAGAAGAACAAAAGGACAGCAACTTGTCTGTTCCCCTTTCCCGATTCCCCAGCGCTGTTCCCCTCCCCCAATTCCCCAATCAAAAAAACTCTAAAAAATAAAAAAATAAAAAATAAATAAATAAAAGATAATACAGTAATATTTTGGTTTGTGAGCAAATTTGTTCTGGAAACAAATTACTCGTATTGCAAGACATCGCTTGTTTACCAAGTTAAAATCTATTAGAAATGTTTGCTAGTCTTGCAGAACACTCGCAAACCAAGTCACTCGCAATCCAAGGTTTTACTGTATTTGTAACAGCAATCTAGGAATAAATACTTTTATGTGCAAGCCCTTTATACAGAAAAACATGAAACTTGGCTGAAAGACATACAGCAGTAACAAACAGGTGATAAATAACCAAACAGATGAAGAGAGGTACTATTTTCATTAATAGAAAGGCTGAGTACAATGAAGATGTCCATTCTCCCCAATTATCTATAGAATTATGAGCTTCCAGATCAAAACCTAGTTATTTTCTTTTAACTTGACAAGCCAGTTCTACAATTAAATAGTATAACAAAGAAGAAGAGTCACAAGGTGGCAACTGCCCCACTACATGACAAGATATACATCACTATGCTATTTAAGACAGCGGGCTGCTGGGACCCTGGGAAACTACAAAATCAAGAACTACTCCCCCACACAAAGAAACTTGATAATGGAGGTGGCATTACAGATAAGAGATAGGAAGCACTTTTCATAAATGATTCTGGGAAAACTGGTCACATGCACTTATGGCCTGGGGGAAGTATTCCAAATTAGGTAGGAAAAGCGCTAATGTAAAGAAAGGCAAAAGAGATAAATTCTACAATATTTAAGTTTAACATCTATTTATGAAAGGACACTGTAAAGACAGTAAAAATACCAGCCACAAACTGGGAAAGCGTTGTGCAGCCACAAACTGGGAAAGTGTTGTGCAGCGCATACAGCTGACAAGGAATTGTATCCAGGATATATAAAGGACTCCTACAAAGCAACAAGGGGGAGACCACCCAGTAGAAAGCTGATGATGTCACAGCCCAGGAATGTGTGTGTGCAACCGCAGACATGTATAAACAGGAATGTGTGTAGTGGCAGAGTTTGTGCAGCACAAAAACAAAATCAAAAGCCACCCGAAATGTTCACCAATAACCAATGCAAGAGAAATAATGTGGTCAATTAACAGTGGGAAACGAAAATGCAAAACCCACAGCCAGCCATGCAGATCTATGTGAGTGGGTCTTGGGAACGTAATTTTGACTGAACAAAGCAAGTAGCAGAAAATTTAGTGTAATTTCATATTGATGAAGCTCTAAAACACTCAAAACAAAATATATGGTTCAAGGATACAGCGTATGGTTGAAAACTAATGAAGTAAGGGTAGAAGGCTATTTGCATACTGCTGCTGGGGGCAGGTGGGCTGGGGAGCTGGTTGGGTTGGAGCACACAG
>NW_017733130.1:167178-174333 GCF_001890085.2 Hipposideros armiger
AGCGTGAGCGGCCAGCAGCCGCAGTGAGCGGCCGTCCACAAGCCAGCGACTGATCTGCCTCGCCCTGGAAGAGCACAATGATGGTGCCAGCTTGGGCCAGTGAAGCAACGTCCTCCACAACTAGACTGAAGAACAAGACGACAGCAACTTGTCTGTTCCCCTTCCCCCAATTCCCCAGCACTGTTCCCATTCCCCCAATTCCCCCAATAAAAAATCTTTTTAAATAAATAAATAAATAAATAAATAAAATAAAATAAATCTTTGTTAAAGGGCTCTCAAATTCCCTTCCCTTGAGATTTCACATGTGTGCAGGGCCCAACACACACACACCCTCAGGAAACCCACATGATTATTGATAACACCAGAGAGTTGTGCCTGAGGCAGTCACCTCAGAGACTGCTGTGAGGGCTGAGATGGAGCTGGTAGGGGTGGGGGTAGGGGGCTGGGGTGGGGGCTGCAGGGAGCGGGGAGGGCACTAGGGGACTGGATACTGCCATCCAGATGGGGCAGTATCCAAACAAAGAACACATCTCTCTGCAGCAGCACACATGAAGAGGGTCCCCCAGACCAGGCAGCCAGGGTCTCCCACCTTACCAACCCTGCCTCAGGGTATGGAATGTGCAGTTGGTGACCCAACTGGGTGGGACTGAGGCTAATGGTGCCGTTAGGAAAAAACACCTTTAGAAAATTATATCATAGGAGTTTCTCTTAATCAGATTCATAAACCAATTCATCATTCCTTAAGTACGAATCTACCCCCCAAAATAGACTCAGTTGGTGACTAAATAGCGTCAGGACCTCAGTCCCAGCACCTGCGGGCTGACAGCACCCTGGCTCCAGCCCTGGGCCCCTCTCTGAACCACAGAAGCCTTTCATGCTCCCTCACTAAGGGGGAGGGTGTTCCCTGTAGTGTCCTCACCATTCCACCTTCCACCTCTAGCCTCTGGGGAGAATCCGTTGTCCACCCTTGGGTGTGATACTTAAATTACCGACCTCTACTTCTGTCCTTCATCCATCCCAACATTGTGAAGGCCCAGGAAGTGTCCTCTACAGGTGAGGAAAACATTCTCATAAACAGTTTCCTTCACTCACCTTGAACTGACCTCCACCTTCAGTGCCCTCATCATTGCCCAGCAGCACTTGGACACATGTTTTTTGGTAGTCAGATGCTTTCCAACCCTCGGGGATTGTGTGCCTCTCTACTCTGTGCATGGGGATGACTAGTAGAAATAGACAGAGTGAAATCACACGAGCGTTCACAGATGATCTATATGAATCACGGAAGCTTAAAATCAAGGAAAGTCTATAGGAAATCAACACTCCGAAGCTAAAACGTGAACTGTAGGCAGCCTTCACCATTTCCTTAAGAACTACATTGTAAAGAGTGACATTAATAACAAACTAGAAGAATAAAACGTGCATCACAGTTACTGGTAAAGCTAAGTTAACCTCTTTGTCCTTCAGAGCATTGCAGTGGATTACCTTCACTTTCACCATGTAGAAAAGGAATGCCTTTCACTCAATATGTCTTCCCACCATCCTGAAGCAAGTGGCTATCTATAATTTTTGTGACCTGCTAGAAATAAGCCTTTCTCCCTTTAAATCTCAAATACAAGACTGGAGGCAGTGTCTGACCCCTCTCCCAGAGCCAACCACCACGGTCGTGTTATTGGGGTGCCGCTGCGCCCTGCAGCCTGAGTCCTCGGGGGGGGCCCCCTGGCCTGGTGTGTCTGAAGCACCATCCTACAGCCGCGATGCCAACTGTCACCGGAGCCCTGTGCGCCTCACTCAGGCCGCATCCAAGCACTTGGGAACCTTCTGGAAGCCGACTTCCCGTCCAAAGCCCACCCCGCAGCCCGCTCCTTCAGGACAACAGCAAGAGCGCAGGGTCTGTGCCCCCCAACCCCACCCCGAGCCCGCGCTGCCGCCCTGCGCCCCGGGTCTGCGCCGTATCCAGTGCATTTAGTGTGAGCGCCGGGTCCCGTCCTGTCACCGCAACCACCCGTCAAGATGCGGCGGGACCAGCACTCGCCAATCCTGGCACGCGGCCGTCACCGAGGTTTGGAGGCGCTTTCCCACAAGGCGACCTCATTCCCATCCCCCTGCCTTTCATTCTGTCGCGGGATGGGTTTCGCTAGGCGCAGGGTTTGGTCAGCCCCGCACCGAGAGCGGTGTGTGGCTCTTCTGAGATCAGGGACCCTGATCTGCAGGCCTCCACCGTCGGAAGAGCGCCCAGACTCCAATGCTAGGGAGGCCGTGCTGAGGCCCGCAGGCAATGAGAAAGGGAGCCCGAGATTGGACCAGAAACCTCTCTTCTTTGACAGCCCGACAGGAAGGCAGGAGGCGGTGCCTGGGCGTGGCCAGATGAGAAATGGGGCGGTCCCTTTCTTGTGCCCAGGCGGGTCTCCAAACAGGACAGCCTTGCTCCTGTCTGAGAGTATGACACAGAGCCTGATATCCGTCCCTGACTGCGGACCACCTGCTGAGGGGATGACACCAGCCCAGGGCCCAAGTCCTCAGCTGGTTGAGCACTCAAACCCCCGGACCTGGGTGAACAGCAGAGGCCACCAGTGGGGTCCATTTTCCACTGAGGACCCCCACTTGCCAGGTCCCCCCTGAAAGTTGAGGCCCACTAAGGCACCTCTGGAGACTCAAGTCCCAGCTGCTTTCACCCTGCTGGGCCCTGCACCACCATGGGGCACTGACCAGCCCTCAGGACATCTCTGAGGTACACAGATAGAGACTGTCATAGTAACCAATGTGGGGAGGACCCAGAATTCATGCCGAGCAAGGCTTTCCCTGGCATTGTCCGTGACCTCTAGCCCCCACTTTCCATCAGTTTCTGTTGTTGTCCCTGCTGTGGATCTCATTGAAACAGGCCTCCTCCCCACAAATGAGCATGCAGGTCAGAGGTGAAGGGGTCCCCCTGACCCCACCTAACTCCCAGGTTTCCATGGCAACAGGACAAAGTATCTCCTCCACCTGGCCTATGGACTTTCTCCCACCTGTGCCTCACCTGCAGCCCTCTCCACACACCTGGTCCAGCAGTTCTGTCTTTCCTGAGGGCCCCAAGATGGGTGCTTCCCCCACGTAGGTTCACTCAGACCGGGGAGCCCACATTTGCACAAATAAAGCTGCTCCAGGGCTGGCCGAGTGGCGCGTTGGTTAAGAGTTGGCTTGGAACGCCAGTTCTGAGCAGTAGAGCCCCGGTTCAGATCCCATATGAGGGCCAGTGANCTGTCAAAAAAAAAAGCTATCTTTCTATTTAAAGGCCAGGCAATTAGCAACCACAGTTCCATCTGCGTCTACCTCCCTTGTTGCCATGTCAACTAATACATTCACAGGTTCTGGGAATTAGGATGTGGACATAACTTGGGGGCCACTCTCCTGGCTGCCATACCCAGCTTCCTCTCTCTCCTCTTTCTGGTGCCTTCTCCATAACCAGCAAGCAGAGTGATAACATTATAATGACATCATGTAAATTAGATCAAGTCACTCCTAGAAAACAAGTCAATCAAACAACTAATAACCAAACCCTTTAGTCACTTCCCACTTCAAATAAAGCCCAGATTCCTTCATGTGGCACCCAAGGTCCTGCATGGTCTGTCCCCCATGCTACAGGCACACTGGCTGCTCCCAGTTTTGAGGGGATGTGGCTATGGGTGTGGGTAGGGAGGGTGGATCTCCAGGTACTCTCATTCCATGGAATAGATTCACATTTCCATTAATTTTTTGGTAAGGTTATAAAGAGTAAAATCTCCTGACCATTTACCCAGGAAAACAGGCTGTATGTAGCTATTTATACACGCTAGCCCTGCTATGGTTTAGGGACAGACCATGCAGGGCCTAAACAGCTTTAGGGACTGGGTTCTAAGTTTAGGCCAAAACACATGTGAGTTATTATTCCGGCTACCCAAAACAGTAACAGATACATGTTTGTCTGAAGTCTCCAATGCTGGAGCAGGGAGAATAGTAAATGTGACCTGTTCCTGTTATTTTGGGAAGGGTTCAGAGCCAAAAGTAGTATTTTTATCTCCTAAGAATCCAGCTAACTCAACATAATTGCTTGGATATGGTTGTCAAGTTTTATAGATTAGTATTATGAGGATAAATTGGCAAATCTCCTGTAACCAATAATAGGGCAGTGATCTGTCCTCCTGGGAGAACCACTAAATTATACTATTTAGGGAAATATTGCTCAAATTCTCACTGCTCTTGAGAATTACCTAAGGGGCTTTTTCATAATGAAGATCCCCGGACTCCATGTTCCTTTTTTTTTTTTTAAAGATGTTATTGGGAAATTGGGGGAGGGGAACAGCGTTGGAGAATCGGGGAAGGGAAACAGATAAGTTGCTGTCCTTTTGTTCTTCAGTCTACTTGTGGAGGATATTGCTTCACTGTCCCATGTTGGTTTATCATTGTGCTCTTCCTGGGTGAGGCAGATCGGTTGCTGGCCACTGGACGGCCGCTCATGGCAGCTGTTGGCAGCTGACACTGGCTGCCGGCCACTCACGCTGGCTGCCAGCCACTCACGGTAGCTCATGGCAGCCCACTGCAGCAGGGGCTGCAGACTACGCCGTCCATGGCGACTCACAGCAGCCCAGCTCCAGGTCGAGCTGTTGTTCACCATCTTAGCTGTAGAGGGCACAGCATCACTGGCTCTAATGTGGGATCCAAACCGGGGCCCTGCTGCTCAGAGCTGGTGTCCCAAGCCAACTCTTAACCAACGCACCACACGGTTGTCCCAGACTCCATGTTCTTTTGTTTGTTTGTTTCTGTTTTGTCTGTTTATTTTGTTCTTTAGATTCCACACATAAGCGAAATCACATTGCCTCTGTCTTTCTCTATCTGACATATTCCATTCAGCACAATACCCCCCAGCTCCATCCATGCTGCTTCAGATAGTAAGAACCCATGCCCTTCCATGGCTGAGCAATGTCCATTGTATATATAGATATATATACCCCCTACTCTTTATCCATTCTTCCATCAGCGGACACCAAGGCAGCCTCCACATCTTGGTCATTGTAAACAATGCTGCAGTGAACATATGGATGCACATGTCCCCTTGAAGTAGCGTTTTGGGTTTCTTTGGTAAATACCCTGAAGTAAGATTCCTGGGTCCTTCGTTGTCTCTTGTTATAGCCTTTGTTTTAGAATCTATTTTGTCTGGTATAAGTATTGTTACTCCAGCTTTTTTTTTTTCATCAAATATCTTTTTCCATCCCTTTACTTGAAATCTGTGTGTGTCCTTAAATCTGAAGTGAGTCTCTTGTAGGCAGTATATCTTGTTTTCTTATCCATTCAGCCTTCCTGTCTTTTGATTGGAGCATTAAATCCATTTACATTGCATATATATGTAGTTATTGCCATTTTATTATCAGACTCCATGTTCTTATGGCCAAGCCTGAGACAAACGGAGCTGGGGTGGGGATCTGCTGTCCTTCCAGTGGGAAGAGCTGCAGGGGGCAGGCAAAGGGGTGCATGAGTCACTGTACGTCAGGAAGGCAGGAAGGTTAAGAAGAGTGATTGATCTATAAGATGAACCTTTGTTTATTAGATGTAGAAGGCCTATCCATGAATCCTTGCATTTAAAATAAATCTTTGTTGGGCCGGCCGAGTGGCGCGATGGTTAAGAACTCGTTTGGGATGCCAGAGGGCCCCAGTTCGGATCCCACATATGAGGGCCAGTGACACTGCCCTCCACAGCTAAGATGCTGAACNACATGAGGCTGATATAAACTGGGTATAATTTTGTCTCCTGTGTGTTTTTCCAGGCCCTTATGATTTCCCTCATTCTCAGGGAATCAATTCTGTAAAGCAGATGTTATATCCCAACTGGACCCAGAAGAACAGCTTTGCGTGATGGAGAGAGAACCTTCCCAAGAGGCATGTAGTGGGAGCCTGCGGCTGAGAGTTCTGGCAGGTAACGCTCAGGTCAGCACTGTCCAGGGAGTCACTCACCACATGTGGCTGCTGAGCCCTTGACAGGGGTGGGGGTGGGGGTGGGGTGTTCAAAGCCAAAAGTAGTATTTTTGCCTCCTAAGAATCCATGTAACTCTACATAATTAATTACATAATTGCTTGGATAGGGTGGTTTAATTTTATAGATTAGAATTATGAGGATAAATTTGCAAATCTCCTGTAACCCATAATATGCCAGTGATCTGTCTTCCTGGAAGAACCTCTAAATTATACTATTTAGGGAAATGTTGCTCAAATTCTCACCATTCTTGAGAATTACCTGAGGGGCTTTTTGGTAATGGAGATCCCCAGACTCCATGTTCTTATGGCCAAGCCTGAGACAAACGGGGCTGGGGTGGGGATCTGCTGTCTTGCCAGTGGGGAGAGCTGCAGGGGGCAGGCAAAGGGGTGCATGAGTCATTGTACGTCAGGAAGGCAGGAAGGTTAAGAAGAGCGACTGATCTACAAAGGCGAACCTTTGTTTATTAGATGTAGAAGGCCTACCCAAGAATCCTTGCTTTTAAAATAAATGTTTGTTAAAGGATTCCCAAATCCCTTCCCTTGAGACTTCACATGTGTGCAGGGCCCAATACACACACACACACACACACACACACACACACACACCCCTGAGGAAACCCACATGGTCATGGACAACACCAGACAGTCTTCAAGAGCAGAGCAAAGAGAGTGAATGACCCCCAAGATGTCCCTGAGGCAGTCAGCTCAGAGAGAGCTGTGAGGGCTGAGATGGGGCTGGCAGGAGACGTGGGAGGCTGCAGGGAGCAGGGAGGGCACTAGGGGGCTGGGCACTGCCATCCAGGTGGGGCACTATCCAAACAGAGAACACATCTCTCTGCAGCAGCAGCCAGAACCTCCCGCCAATACCAACCCTGCACCAGGTTACAGAATTTGCAGTTGGTTCCCCCAGTGGGTGGGACTGAGGTTTGATGGTGACATCCAAGAGAAACCTAAAATTCCAAACTCAAAGCCTGTCCTACAAAATGAAATATCCATGCATTCCCTATTAAACTCCCAAGGCATACGCTACAACATCTCAATTAGCAGGCCGTTCAGTCGTTTCCTGGATTTCTCCCCACAGCTCCACTTGCAGACACACAGGGTGGCCACTAACAATTGTCCCTGCATCTCTCATTTGTTCAGCTGCTGCCACCTCCTGACAGATGACTG
>NW_017733130.1:180038-198114 GCF_001890085.2 Hipposideros armiger
AAAACCTCTAAATCTTTGCTATTTATTTCCAGGCTTTGTGGCCTTCTCCGTAGGGAGTACGGAGCTTGCAGGGAAAGTAAACAGACCTGTGACCCACCTGTGATCACCGGAAAAGGACCTGAATAAAGAGGACCCTTTCCCTCATTTGCCCTTTTCTGCTCATGGGAATTTTCTCTTAGCAGAAATTCACCTGAAACTCAGGGTCCGTTCTTTCCTGGGACACACAGGTGAAATAGTATGCCTGAATTATTCCAACCCCCATCCCCATTTCCTGGGAAAGAAGAGCTGTGGCGGGGACAATATTAACAGGAAAGGGTGAGAGTCACAAGCGCCCCTGTCCAGCCAGGAAAGTGCTGGGCTGTCCTTACACGGTCCCTGGAACCAAGGAACTGTGGACATCCTCCAGCCTTTTTCCCTTTGCAGGCGCAGGTAGGGACGCAGGTACACAGAAAATGGGGCTAGCTGGTGTCCACACAAATAGGAATAAGAATGGAGCAACCATGGACAGTGGACACGTTGTGGGTGTAACTTCTTCTCGGCCCCTTCCCCAGTGTCCTGAGCCCTCCTGTCCTCTTCAGCCCAGGCTCTGGAGGAAAGACACCCACAAAGCACATCGACTCTTCAGAAAAGCTACCGTCTTGCTTTGTCTCACATTCCCCCATGTCCTCCCTCTCACCCTCTCCTTGTCATTCCAAGTCTGCATGTAGTGCCCCTCATAACTCTTGATCCATCAAGACTTGCTCATGCCTCTCTATATTTGCCTATACGTTCCCCACCTGGGGTGCCCTCATCCCCTTTCTCCGTGGACCTGATCCTCCCCCTTCTTTTTAAAAAAATATCTTCATTATTATTTGATAGTTTTTACTTTTAGATACACTCTGCATTCAGGAAAAGTCCCTCCTGCTTTTCCAACAGTTCAAAAGGGAAATGTTGTATTTTTCCTTTTCCATTCACTCTTTTTTTTAAATTGGGGAGTTGTGGGAGGGGAACAGTGTTGGAGAATTGGGGAAGGGGACCAGCCAAGTTGTTGTTCTTCAATCTTAGTTGTAGAGGGCGCCAGTTGCCTTCTGGCTGCCTGTCGGCAGCTCGTGGCCTCTAAGCTCAAGGTGCTGTGTTCAATCTTAGTTGCGGGTGGGCCACCCCATCCCATGTGGGAGTTGAACAAGCAGCCTTGTTTTTAAGAGCGCACGCTCTATCTACTGAGCCATCTGGGCGGCAGCTCAACTCAAGGTGCCAAGTTCAGTCTTAGCTGGGGGTGGGCTTAGCCACCATCCCATGCAGGAGTTGAACCGGCAGCCTTGTTGTTAAGAGCACATGCTTTCACCAGCTGAGCCATCCTGCCACATGTTGGCAGCTCAGCAGCAGCTCACCTTGGGCGCAGCATCATTGGCCCATGTGGGAATCGAACCGGCAGCCCTGTTACTGAGAGCTTCCGCTCCTAAGCTAACTCTTAACCAACAGAGCCACTCAGCCGGCCCCCTCCTTCCCTTTTTTACAGCCAACCTCATTGGCCATCTTGCCACAAGGTCATCCCAACTGCCAAAGGAGGACATAATGACCCGCTCTAACTCCCACTCTGACTCTTCTTTGTGCTGTGACATGTCTAGGAGCTGTAACCTACACTCATATCATGTGTCCTATGGATCCCAAAGTTCCTGAGAGACAGGCAGGATGAGGCTAGTTGTGATTCTCAACAGCCCCCATCTCTCCTACACAAGGTCCTGGCACAGGAAATGGTTTGTTAAGTGTTCAGAGAATGAATACAGGAAGGAAAGATGGATAAATGGGTGCACACGGCTTCTGCTCCCACATGATTACTATGAGAGTGCAAAGGGCGTGAAGAAATGGACATCCACATACACTCCCAGTGGTGTACTGGTGCAAGTTTTATAAGTAATGTGTAGGTTTCTCTCCTAAGTGTTTTGTCTGTTTTAAAATAAAATCCACGTAACCTAAAATTCACCATTTTTTAGCCGTTTTAAAGTGTGGGGCCAAGGGAATGTGACCCATCTGGTCCTACCAGAGTTCTCCCGTGCTGCAGATAGACGAGTGGCTGAGTCCTGCGCTGACCCTGGGAGATGAAGAGGTGTGTTGTACTGTGTGTCCCCAGAATCAGAGTTTCTGTCCTGGACACCAGGCCCTGGGAGTGAGAGGGTATCGACTTGTCCATCTTTTCCCCTCTGACCCCCTGACACAAACCTTCCCTTCCTGACACACCCAGTTCCCTGATCCTCCATTTTCTCCCCCGCAGACCCACCGCCCAGGATTGCAGTCACACACACCGGTCCACCCAGGGGGCACACATGTAATTTACTAGAGACAAACTGATATATGTTCCTGGAAATTTGAGCTTGGTGACATCACATTAAGGAAGGAAGCAGGAGTTCTTGGCGCAACAGAGGCTGCGACTCACGGAGCTGGGACATGATGGAGCATTATGCTAATTGACCCGTGTATGTGTCTATGAATTGATGTTGAACAAACGCACAGACGAAGGCATGGAGACTGCTACACTTCCCTTCTTGTCCACCAGAGGGCGGCAGAGCTACTCCGCAGCCTGGAGGCACCCTGGGAGCTGCTGACCTCCCTCAGCAGCGTCCACAGCCCAGCAGGGTTCAACCATCACCAGTATCACTCAGTCCACAGTCCTCCTCGCTCTCCAAGCTCCCCACACTGGACTTGGTCAGCTCCTCCATCCAGCTGCCAGTCCTCTGTAGGCAGCTCGTCCCCACCACCCCTCTGTCTTAAACAGGGCAAACGTCCACTCATGCCCGCTCACACTTTAGGTCCCAGCCAAAAGGACACTTTCCCAGGGTAGCTCTATTATATGCTACCACCACACTAGGTATTTCCCTTCATACTTCCTCTAGATTATCATGAATTAGTGACTTCTATAATGACGTAGTAAATGCCTGGTTCCCTGCTCCAAGTACAGGGATCACATCAGGCCTGTTCTCTGTGGTATCTCCTGGCCAAGCCCAGTGCTGACATGGACAAAATGCCCAAGGAGTGCTCATAATGACAGAAAGAAATCGATCAAGCAGAGATGTAACACCAGGCCCACTGGACAGTGTGTGAAGACACATGGGCACTGGCACCATCAAGGGTTCTCCCATAGACCTACGTCCTTGACCCCATGAAGTCAGGAGTCTAGGTGTGCACAGGTGTGACGGATGAGCTCCTGCAGTAACAAGGACACACCACACCCACCCTCACCTGTGAGTTGTGAGCAACTTCACTCCCCAATATGGGCTCTCCCGGCACCACCTGGGCCTTCCACTCTAACAGGGTCCTGACCCCAGGTCCAAGGTGACTAAGCCCACCGTGACCACAGAGTGAGTCAGGATGAGTGTCCCCAGCCCTGACCATTCTGCTCTGTTCCATGTCACCTGTTCCTGGGCCTCTGAGAGCCTGGTCCTATGGGGATCCCCATACAGCCCCCCTCTCCCTGCCTGCCACCACTCATAGGGAAAGGCAGGTAACCAGGAAAGTCAGCTGAGCAGAGGACAGAGGGCCCAACCAGAACAGTCAGGGAGCACATGGGTAAGTCTCCGGGGTACAGCTCGGTCAATCAGACCCGAAGGGGCCAGAGTCTGGCTAAGACTTATCCCTGGTGACCTGTGGCCCACTGACCCAACTGACCAACCACCATAGGTCTCTGCTCCCAGTACACACAGAGACTCACTCTTCACACCCCCAGGAATTACTATTCCCTCTGGGACTCCCAGGCCCTAAGAGCCTGTCTGTGGAAGCTGTGACCAGGCTAGAGCCCCATGGAGGTAAAAGGTGGGTCCCCTCCTTAGCCTTCACCCAGCTTGACCCCTTCTCACCCCCAGAGTCATCTAAGTGGCCTTCCTGCTGGGAGGAAATCCAACCTTCCCAGAGCATTTGAGAACACAGGGAAGAGCCTGGTGTCCAGCTGGGTTTCTGTGTCACAAATGGAAATAATCCCCCTGAAGCTTGGGGAGGGAACCCCTGGGGCTGTCTGTGTGGTGCTGACAGACACCAGACCAGGACAGAGCAGAGGCCAATGCTGGGTGGGTAGGTGAGTCATCCTCTAAGGCAGCGATTCTCAACCTGTGGGTCGCGACCCCTTTGGGTCTCGAACGACCCTTTCACAGGGGTCGCTGGGTACTCGTATGTGGGCGTATCTGCATGTGGGCCTGGAGACGGATAGAGGAGCGGTGTCTTGATTGCTAAGACCATCGAAAATATGTGTTTTCCGATGGTCTTAGGCGACCCCTGTGAAAGGTTGAGGATCGTTGCTGTAAGGGGCCAGGGGTCCCCATCAGCCAAGCCATTGAAAGTCCACCTCAGGCCAATATGATCAGTATCCCCTGAAAGCTTGATAGATGCAGAGTCTCTAGTCCACCACACACATCCACTCAGAATCTGCATTTCAAGAGGATCTGCAGATCCTCCCTGTGCACAGGGAAGGGGGAAGAGTGGCCCCACTCTCACATCACAGGGTCTCAGCCTGGCCAGGAAGCTGGGGAGCTGCTGAAATACAACAGCATTTCTAAGGTGTCACCTGGGCATCACAATCTTTACGAAGTTCCACAGGTGATTCCCATGCAAAATGGGTGTGACATCCCTGTCATAAGAGTTCCTGATGTAGCCACCGAATCTCCTGCTCTGAAGGGAGCGCCAGAGGGATGAGAGAGGGCTTTGGGGAAGGGTGCTGAGTACTGGATGCCGGGCTGTGGAGAATGCCCTAGACACGGACACCTCAGGCTTGTGCTTGTCCAAACAGGGCGTGTGTGTATGTGGATGTGAGTGTGTGTTAGCCCGTGTGCAGAGGCCTCAGCAGTTCTCAGGCAACAGAAATGTAGACAGAAGGTAAACGGAGGAGGGCACAAGGGAGGCAGGAATGACAGGAAGGAAGGGGAGGGTCTTGGGCAGAGACCCCGCCCCCAGCCCACGTGACTGTGGAAGCACTCCTGCCCCCACAGAGGCCCAGCTCACCTGGAGTAGGGACATCAGATACAAGGCGTCTGGACAGAGGTGCCTGTGAGTGTTTCTGGAGCCTAAATTCTTCTCGCAGACAGAGGAACCCAGCAGGCATCAGACACCATGGAATCCCCCTCAGCCCCTGCCCGCAGAGGGCGCGTCCCCTGGCAGGGTCTCCTGTTGGCCGGTGAGAGGGGGCGATTCTCTAGGGGTGGACAGGAATCTGGGAGACAGAGAGTGGCTGGGGTCTCTTGGGTAGGACAGGGCTCTGAGAGGGAACAGAGGACTTCTGTTTGAACTTGGAGGGCGAGGACAGTGGAGCAGAGTACGATGGGAGAGGGGGCTCAGTAACAGGAAAATTCCATGATCTGGAAGTGGTGAGGGGCTGGAAAACCTCAATTACAACATTACAAGTAATTAATCTCCGAGCAGTAATTTCTGGTGTCAGGGTGACACCAGAAAAAGCTTAACCAGGAGCAATAAACATTGTCCTTAACGCTCTCAGAAACCGGTAAATACACACCAGGAGGAGGAGGGCCCTGGGAACACTCATTCATTCACCCACAGGTATTTGCAGCCTGTCCCAGGCACTGGGGGTACAACAAGATCAGACAAGCCCCTGCCTGCATGGAGCTCACATTCCACGGGGAGGAGACAGACAAAGAAAGATCCAGATGTGATGCCAGGTACTGACAAGTGCCATGAAGGGAACAGAGCAGGGAAAGGTCAGAAAGTGAAGACAGGGACTATAGAGGTGGGGGTCAGGGCAAGTGTCTCCCTAGGACGCCCCTGAGTGTCAGCAGGGGTCTGAGGGCAGGTAGGGGGTGAGCNCCCCCCTGAAAGTTGAGGCCCACTAAGGCACCTCTGGAGACTCAAGTCCCAGCTGCTTTCACCCTGCTGGGCCCTGCACCACCATGGGGCACTGACCACCACAGGCCACCTCTGCCAGCTCCCACTGACAGGGCTGCCAGCCTCCCAGACCCCTGTCCTTCTCCTGTGGAGCCACCAAGCAAAGGAGCTTGTATGGAATCATGATCCCAACTCCCCACCATCCTGCTCTGCACTTCCTGAGGACACTCTGCTCCTCCCATACTGAATCCACTTAGGGGTCCCCCATAGAAGATTGGGGGCCCCTTGTAGTCCCAGTTCAGTCACAGCTGCAGCACCTCCCAGCCCCTCCCTTTCACCCCCTCCACTGCTCAGCCCCCACCTTTGCCAACCCTAAGGGCATCACACCCACAAGTGGCCTGTGTCCCTATCACCCCCACCCCAACTCAGACCTCAGCTGACTCACCCTCTTCCACTTCTGTGAATCGAGCACCCCCAGGTTTCTGGCTCAGCCATCAGAAAGGTAATGGTCATCATGGGGGCTCCTGGCCCCTTTCTTCAAAGAAGTGGAGGCCCAAGGCCTCTTGGGGACCCAGAGGGAAGCTAGGCAGCATCCCCTTGGGCATGAACTGTCCTCCTCTGGGCCCTGGAAGACACCCTGCTCCTATCAAAGCCCTTGTCTTCCCCCCTCTGCCCCCCCCACTCCTTCCTGCCTTCTCCCCACAAGGCTGGTTTGCCAGGAAATCTCTTCCTTCCCCACCTGCCCCATCTGCCCAGGTTAAATATACAGATTTGTTCTCATATAAAATATTAAGAGGTTGCTTTATAGTCATAGATATTGTCGTATTTTCTTGTTAAAACTCATAGAGTAAGATGTCTGTCTGCAGAAGGATTTTCAACTTTGGAGCTACTCACATTTTGGACCAGATAATTCTTTGATGTAGGGGCTTGTCCTGTGCATTGCAGGACTTTGAATAACATCGCTGGTCTCTATCCAGTAGGTACCAAGAGTTCACCCACAGTTCTGACCACCAAAAATACCTCCAGACATTGCCAAAGATCCCTGGGAGGGAAAAATCAATACAGTTGAGAACCATTGAATGAGACCTAAATATATTTCTAAGGCTAAATCTAAAACAAGATATTGATGAATAAAAAAAAAATTAGAGATAGACTTTATGTGTAGCACAATGTCGTTTAAATAAATACAAAATATTTCAGGCAGAATAGAGAAGATGAAAAACCAGGGAAGAGGTCCTTTGGACACTGTTACATTCTGGTCTTTCCATCCAAAACATCTTTAACTACTGATCAAACATGAATTTCATGGTTTTCCCTAGTTAGGGAGTCAGAAAATGCAGCTGCAAGCAAAGCAGTCTCTTCTCTCATGGAGTTCAATTTCTAGAAGGTGTGGAGACAGAAAATAAACAAGTNATTAACTCAGCTTCAGGAGCTAAGCGGGCTGTGGGCCTCGTGTCTGCCCATCATCTCACTGCTCCTACCCCCGGGAGTAAAGGCCTCTCTTCACGTCCACCTGCCCTTACTCACCTGTGCTCCTCCTCTGTCCGACTCTACGTGAAGGGGCTCTGAGGTCCCTTTCCTGAATTGCAGGGTGGGAGAGGGGAGGCCGAGTTCCCCACAGACACCCCAGCAGTGCTGTCCTGAGAGGCGGGGTCAGGCAGGACCTCACACACGCACGTCCTGATCTGGAGTGGATGGCAAAGCCCTGACTCCACTTACTCCCTCAGGTCCTAAAAGAACCTGTGCCACAGTGGATGTCACATCTCTCCCGATTCTTTCAGGTAGGAAGGTTCTTGAAATACCCGTGAGGACCCACCTCCACTGAGGAAGGCCTAGCCTGAAATATTTCACAGCAGCCCAGCCAAGGCCCATGTGCATACATACTAAGTGACAGGGCCCATAAGGTCACAGGCTCACGACCATTGTCTCCACCTCTGGGGCAGGGACATCTGGGACCTGAGCATCCAACCTACATTGCCCACTCTGCATAGAATAATCCCTTTCCCCAGGGACTTGGGCCCTGGGGGTAGTTCTGGGTCAATAGTCCATGCTGTCATACCCTCCAATGTGAGAATCCTAAATGGGGACCCCGATGTCTGTCCCAGTAGCTTCACACTGAGTGCTATCTAAAGAGTATTTGAGGTTAGGGGTTGTGGCAGTATAAACATTTGCACTTATTTGTCTCAGGTGATGGAAAAGGGCCACATGAGCTCAAGGAGGACTGCAAATGACCTGCAGTGGATTGTTCCTGCTAGAATTGTGGCACAAAAGGGCTGGAGATTGAGGGATAAGGGCTGACCTTGGACAAAAGGCACATTAAGATTCAGAAAGAGGCATCTTTATGGGGTGATTAACTGATGGTTGCCTGTAGCTCACCAACTGGAAGACTGGGTTTTCAAAGGGTGTAACCACAAACCAGAATGACACCACTGGGTTATAATACAAAGTTGGGTGAGGAAAATACTAGAGACATTGGGAAGAGAAGACAAGTAACAAATCTACATGCAATGTCATTAGACCAGCTACTCTGATGTCCTTACCATCTTAAGAATCTTAACAATGAATGAATCATTTCTATGATTAGGAGGAAACATTCTATTAAGAAAACTATATCTTAGGAGTTTCTCTTAATCTTCAGATTCATAAACCAATTAATCATCCCTTAAGTATGACTCTACCTCCGAAAACGGACTCATTAGGTGACTAAACAATGTCAGGACCTCAGTCCCAGCACCTGNATCAATTTCTCTCTTTCCTCCTAGTCTCACTCTTAACCTTCTGGAGCCCGCCCACCACTGCCCAACTCACTCTTGAATTGATGCCGCCCAGCGCTGCTGAAGGGAAGGATGTGCTTTTTCTTGCTCACAATCTGCCTGAGGATCTTGCAGGCTATGCCTGGTTCAAAGGGGGAAGAGTGGACAGCACCCGTCAAATTGCATCCTACAGAATAGACACTCAAGTAAATAACCCTGGGCCAACATACAGCGGACGAGAGACAATATACCCCAATGGATCCCTGCTGGTCCAGAGAGTCACCCTGGAGGACACAGGATACTACACTCTACAAGCCATAAAGACACATTTTCACAATGAAGAAGTGACTGGACAGCTCCGTGTATACCGTGAGTGACTGACTCCTTTCTGACCTCTGGGTGTCGGGTGGGGTGAATTCTACTTCACACACACAGATCGACAGCCTGGACTCTGCCTCCATCCCCCCTGCATTACCTCCCAGGTTGGGGTTGCAGTATGTAGTGCAGGTCACACACAGTGGAGACAAGCTTCACAAGATCAGAGTTCCCTTCCCAGATTCCAGCCCCTGCAGACATTCACCCCAGAAAGAAGGACCAGACTAATGAGAGTAACTCAGCACAGGGAGACCAGTCTCAGGCCAGCCCTTGGGCCAGTCCCGTGACCATGACCCTGAGAAAGACCCTGCAGGGCTTGGTCAGCCTGGCCTGAGTGGCCCCCTGGGGTCCTGATGGAGAAGCTCAGCCCAGGCAGCCCCTCCCCAGACCCCTGACCCAGGGCTGCTGACTCCAAGGATGCTGGGGAGCCTGTCCCAGGTTGGGTTTGGCCTCCTGGGCAGGGCAGATTGGGAGGAACGGTTTTCCAGGTGTCTGAGTCCTGAGCTCCTAAGCTGGTCACCAGCCAGGTCTCAGCCCCAGGAGCCACATCTGGGCAGGAGCGGGGCCTGATCCTTCACCTGAGACTGTGCATTGAGCCCAGATGGACAAGGCCATAAGGCCATTAGCCGACTGCCCTGGTGGAGTTAGGAGACCCCAGAGCAAGGTCAGTGTCCCCAGGGAGGGGCAGAGGAGAGAATATGCTCCTGGCAGCTCCTCATCCACCAAGGATCGAACCAGGGAGCCCTCTCTCATGGATCAAATAATAACAGATGCTATTACCTTGGGCTGTACTTCTATTCCAAGCTTTAGGTCAGGTAATTGTGAAAGATTTAAGAATCACAGGCCATATGACAAGCCTGAAACCATTTACCATTCATCCTGTTTCATTCAGGGGAAACTGAGTTACAGGGGAACATAGATCATGACTGGTAAATCAGAGTCAGGCCAAGATCTGTCTGCAGTCACAGCTGCGTCCCCTCCTCCACCTGGGGCCTATTATGCATATATAGACCCTGAAACCAGCTGTTGGTTCAGATCCTTTCTTTTCAGGTGTCCCCAGCTCAGAGGGAGAGATTCTGGTGTGGGGAGTGAAAGCAAATACAGAATTAATCTGTTTCTACTCTAGAACCAAATCACCTGCAGTAATCATCACAGTCAGTGCTGGGACGCCCAGGCCTCCCCCTCAGGTGGCTGATGGCCCCTCCCTGCACTGGACTTGAAATCACTTATTTGTTTCCTGATGTGTTGGTGTCACTCCCGCTGGAGCATAAAGGAGAGGACTTTGCTTCTCATTCCCCACTCCACACCTGAAACCAGCTCAGGGACCAACATGTAACAAACACTCAATTGCTTTTGATGAAGGAGGAAGGATTTATGATGAGTCAATGAATGAATGAGTGAATGATTCATAATCTCTACAGATTCTGGAAGCTGGATGCAGAGTCCTAGGAGGTTTTGGCCACTCCTGTTCCCTGTACCTCCAGGGGCTGGGACCCACGTTCCATCCCTCTGATCACCTCCCGCCAAGTCCCCACAGGAGCCAAGTCTCATGGTGACTGTGGGGCTGTTTGCCATGGGAAGATTTTCCTGGCTGCACTGGTCTTTCTCTGGACCAGCCGTGGGCTCTTGGTCCCTGGGGTCTCTGAAGTCACCTGTAAGCCCCCCTGCTCATTACCATGGACAGTTCTGGCTCTCTCTGCTCCTTCCTGTCCCTCACCTGCCTCCTCCTTCATTCCAGCCACGCTGCCCTGTTCTCCTCTGCTTCCTCCACCCTGAAGCCTCCTGGGATTCTCCCACTAACACCGGTGGCCAGGCCCACCCTCCTGGGCAATAGGAAAGGACACAGAAATCAGTCAGAGCAGAAGCCCCTGGCTCCATCATGAGCCAGTTTCCCAGGTCACCAGGAGAACAAGCTTTCGCTGTGCTCCCTTCCAGGGCTCCTTCCCTCCATGACGCCAACAGGCGAACAGGCCACATGACGGACTATGACCCCTTCATCAGCGCTCTACATGACTCAAGCAGGGAGTCAAAGGCAGAAGGACAGGTCTCAGTCCCAAAAAGCTCTTGGGCTCACTTTACCCGACTCATGACTCACATCCTCGTCCAGGTGTGAGGCTCCCGTTCCTCCCAGTGGTTCGTTCCCGAGACCTTTCCAAGGTCGGGCTGGTGACCCTGTGCCATCTGACTGGTATACTGCCTACTTCACACACGTGTGTCCTCATGCTGACACCTTCAGCATTGGGTGGGATCCTCGCAGACAGTGAGCTCCACAGGCCGCTGTCATTTCTCTTAGACACTGCCCAATGTGGATGAATTTGATCAAGCTCTAGTTCTGTTTCCTGAGTTAGTGAGAGGGGAAAGAACGCATGCCCCATGCCCGTGTGGGGGCTCCTCCTCATTTGCCTCACTACTCATAGAAATTGGTGACATAAACTAGCTAACATAACACATTGTTTCCACTAATTTGGGCTCATACCTCCCTGTGTACAACAGAGAAACCTAGACTTCCGTTCTGATCACTTCTGTCCTCTTAACAGGACTCACATTCTCTCTCTCCCCAGGGAGCCACTGATTTAACACCCACTGTAGCATATTCCTTTCATCACAGTGTGATCCTGGTTGGACTGCAGAACCTGGTTGGTCTATGACCTTCAGTGCTCTCTAGAGAGATTCCTCTAGAAACTGGTCTTAGATCTTCGGGCATTGATAATGATTTTCACATATTCTTTCACAATTTAACTTCTACTCAAATTTCTGTCTCATAACTGTCTTTACAAGTAGTTTAGGAAGGTCAGATTTTCAACAAGGTCATGCTCCCCCATTTTCCACAAGCCACCCCTTCAGTATTTGCTACTGTCTAGGAGTATTTCAGTAGGAATTGACATGGTCCTCACTGCCCTCAGCAGGGGGAGAAGAGATGTTAAAGACCAAGGGCAGAAAGTGTGGTCCTGCCAAAGCCAGCCAGCTCCCGCTGTCCCCTCACTCTTTTCTGATCATTTCTAGTCTTGAATCTGCTCTACCCTCCATGGCATCATTATTCCATGTGAGTCACCCGAACAAACTGCCCCACCTCGAGCCTTTGCCATCTGAGCACTGATCTGACCTGTGGGCTTTCTCTTGGCCTCCCCATGTGTCATTTCTGCTCAAACGCCCAGTCCCCAGGTCAGGGAGTCAGCTGGTCAGTGAAGAACCAGGGCAGGTGCCAGGTGGTCTCTGACTCAGTCCCATGTCCTCCCATGATCAAACTCTGACACCTAATTGACAGTTGAGAGAGTCTGTGCTTTCTCCCAGACGTAGAGCTGGTGCCTTATGTTCTCTGAGTGATCATAGCCTCATGCATTTGTCTTGTGATACACAGACCTGACTTATTCTTTGAAGTACTCAGGTTGGCTGAGAGGTGAGAGGTGCCAACTCTGATTGAAGATGCCTTTGGAGGAATCAAAGGTACCACACAGGCAATGTTTTCTCTGTTATCTGCATAGCGGAGTTACCCAAACCCAACATCACAAGCAACAACTCTAACCCCGTGGAGCACAAGGACCCTGTAGTGTTCACGTGTGAACCTGAGATTCAGGACACCACCTACCTGTGGTTGATCAACAGTCAGAGCATCCAGAACAGTTCCAAGCTGGAGCAGTCCAAGGACAACAGGACCCTCACGATACTCTATGTCACAAGGAATGACATAGGACCCTATGAGTGTGAATCCCGGAACCCAGTGAGTGCCAGCCGCAGTGACCCACTCTACCTGAATGTTTCCTGTGAGTAACTTCTGCCCTCCCTGGCCCACACTGCCCACCCAAATCCACACTGCCAGAGGTCAGGCTACATTCGTCCCTCTCAGGTCCAAGTACACACACCCTCACCCCTGGACACCCATACTGGCCATCACTTCCTCTCCCAGGCAAATGCGGGCAGGCTCAGCCTTGAGCTGAGATTAGGAGAGCACGGGCTGCTCCTGTCTTGAGAGGTTCGGGATCAATAACCTCTCATGGAAGAAACTGGTTAATGTCTCAGAATCAGGATCAGTGAACACAGGGAGTTATGGTTGGGACTTTTTAAAACGACTGTGACCCAGCTCAGGACAGTGTGGCTCTTATACAGACAAGGAGTGTTCCCTTTGCTCTGATGACATCACATGTGGCTTTTTTCTCTTTGCTCCAGATGGCCCGGAGTCCCCCACCATTTCTCCCTCAGACACCCTTTACCGTCCCGGGGCCAACCTCAGCCTCTCCTGCCACGCAGCCTCTAACCCACCCGCATTGTATTCTTGGCTTATCAATGGGAGGCTCAAGCAATCCACACAGAAGGTCACTATCCCCAACATCACTGTGAATAATAGTGGATCCTATACCTGCCTCGTCCATAACTCTGTCACTCGTCTCAATAGGACCGCAGTCAGGACTATCACAGTCTTTGGTAAGTTGCTCCCTGAACCACCAGTGCTAAGCTCTGGGGTGGAGGTCTGTCTGATTTTCAGAAAACAGCCTAGAGGTTGTTTGCCATCTTGTGGCCATGGATACAAGCAAATCACAAATTCTTTCCCCTGAGCCCTCCCATTACATCTCTGTAGACTCTCTCCTCTCCTTGTTCTTCTGATTTCTCATAGTAGAACTAGGGTCCAGCCTCACAGTGTAGAAAGGGAGTTCTCTCAGCCCCAGAAAGCCCCACGTGGTCGAGTGGGCTTCAGAGAGGGGGGAAAAAACAAAGGTCCTCAAGGTCAAGTTGCTTCTTGTGTCACTAACACATTCTTACTGTCACCTTTTTATTTTCTGTTACCTACTCCATGTGCTACAATGGACATACAGGGCTTTGAATCAAGCTCACCTCTTTCCCCCCAAACAAAAGGATAAAACCGCCTCTAAGGACGGGTGTGCAGGACAGACTCCTGCTCTCTGCTATGCTCCAGGCTCACCTGGTGACTGACACTGCTCTGATGCCACCTGTGGTGGAACAGAGATCTGTGAAGAAGTTGCATGAGCGGCCTGTCTTCAGTCTGGCCTAATTGTGCCACCATTCGATATCTGTCTTTGATTTCTTTCAGTAATGTTTTGTAATGTTTCAGTGCACAAGTCTTTTCACCTCCTTGGTTAATTCTTAACTCTTTTATTGGGTTGTTGGAAAAGTCATGACGTATTTTTCTATGTTTTTCATTGCAAAAATGCGTCATGACTTTTCCGACAACCCAGTATATTTTTTGATGCTGTTATAAATGGAATTGTTTTCTTAATCTCCTTTTCAGATTGTTCGTTGTTAGTGAGTAGAAATATGATAGATTTTTGCATGTTGATTTTGTATCCTGCAACCTTGCTGAATTTATTATTTCCAATAAGGTGTGTGTGTGTGTGTGTGTGTGAGATCTTTAGTGTTTTCTACATGTGAGTTCATGTCATTGTAAACAAAGATCGTTTTACTTTTTTCCAATTTGGATGCCTTTTATTTCTTTTTCTTGCCTAATTTCTCTGGCAAGCACTTCTAATATTATTTTGAATAGAAATGGCAAAAGTAGACATCCTTGTCTTGTTCCTGATCTTAAAGGGAAAACTTTCAGGCTTTCACCATTGAGAATGATGTGAGCTGTGGGTTTTTCATATGTGGACTTTGTTGTGTTGAGATAGTTTCCTTCTATTCCAGTTTGAATGTTTTTATCATGAAAATATATTGAATTTGGTTTAATGTTTTTGCTGATTCATTTTCCTTATTAGTGATAGGTTTATTCATATTGTCTATTTTCTCGTGATTCCATCTTGGTAGGTTTTGTGTTTCTAGGAACTTGTCCATTTTATCTAGGTTATTCCAATATGTTTGCATACAATTATTTATAGTACTCTTATAATTCTTATTATTTCCATAGAATTGATAGCAATTTCCCCACTTTCATTTCTGATTTTAGTCATTTGACTAAATGTCTCTCTTTTTTTCTTAGACAAACTAGTTAAAGCGTTGTCAATTTTGTTTTTCTTTTCTGAAGAACCAACTTTTGGTTTCATTGATTTTTCTCTATTCTTTTTCTATTCTCTATTGTGTTTATTTAAATTCTAATCTTTATTATTTCCTTCCTTCTGCTAGCTTTGAGTTTAATTTGCTCTTTTTTTCTAGTTCCTTATATTGTAAAGTTAGGTTGTTGGTTTGAGGTCTTCTTTTTTTTGTTTGTTTTTGTTTGTTTGTTTTTAAGATTTTTATTGGGGAATTGGGGGAGGGAACAGTGCTGGGGAATTGGGGGAAGGGGAACAGACAGGGGCTGCAGCCTACGCCATCGCCGGCGACCCACGGCAGCCCAGCTCCAGGTTGAGCCATTGTTCAGCATCTTAGCTGTAGAGGGCAGTGTCACTGACCCTCATATGTGGGATCCGAACCGGGGCCCTCTGGCGTCCCAAGCCAGCTCTTAACCGTAGCGCCACTCGGCTGGCCCTGAGGTCTTCTTTTTTAATGTAAACATTTACAATGACAAATTTCTTGCACAAGATTCTTAACTTCTTGGAGCCTCATATTCCTCAACTGAAAATTACAGTAAGTGTGCCTGCTTCCTGGTGTTATTTTACGTATTTAATGCAATAATCAATTAAACACTTAGCAAAATGCCACACACAGAGGAAATGTTCCATAAGTGTTAGCTGCTATTATTATTGTACTACTATTATCATTAGCCTCTATAAAGTCAGGTAGTCCTAGAGTCCAATCCCAGATCCACCTCTTACTAGCCGTAGGACTTTGGGTAAAGTTTTCATCACTCTAAGCCTCAGTTTTGTCATCAGTAAAGTGGAAATAATGTCTATCTAATAGTGTTTATAGAACAGAGACTGGCACACAGTAAGTATTCCATAACAGTAATATTAATATTAACATTAATATTAGTCATCAACCTTGAGTTGATAGTGGATGCAGTAGAAATAAATAAGAAGAAACAAATGCAAACTGTATTATAAGGATGGAGGATACTACACAAAAATCATTGGGACATGGTTACTGACTAAGTATGGGAAAGGCAAAATAGGAGTTGAATGCAAAGTTTCAAGCCTAGTTTGTTAGTTTTCATCCCCTGAGATGTAGCCAAGATGGAATTAGACATACAAGATATTTATTGGAAAAAATGCCTGTGAAGGAAAGTGGGATGGGAGTGGGAGAAGCCTGGAAGATTCCTCAGCCACAGTGCAGATCTGATTCCTGTGAAGGAGAAAGAGAGGAATTTAGGCTGCAGTGCAGTTCTAAGAAAGTATCCACAAGGGTGATGGCAGGGGTGGGGGGGTGGGGATGGGGGAGTCCTTGAGGTAACTTCACCCATCAGAGGAAATCCATTTCTCACAGAATNAGGGGTGGGGGGGTGGGGATGGGGGAGTCCTTGAGGTAACTTCACCCATCAGAGGAAATCCATTTCTCACAGAATTGGGTTTATTTCAGATCCCTGCTGGGAACCTTGGGAAGTGTGGTCTCTGTGCAAAGGAAGTGGTGAATTCAGAATGCACTACCTTCTGTCAATTAAGTCCCCACTACAAGAGACCTGAGAGGCACATAAGCATGGCTGCCACACCTCATACACAAAAAGATGCAACCAAAAAATGGTGGGAAGTAATACAAAAGTAGCAATCAGCCTTTCTTACATTTCCAAAATTTCAAAAATATCTGAGTACAGGGGTGGCCGGATGGCTCAGTTGGTTAGAGCGCGAGCTCTGAGCAACAGGGTTGCTGGTTCGATTCCCACATGGGATGGTGGGCTGCGCCCCCCGCAACTAGAATGAAAACGGTGATTGGGCTTGGAGCTGAGCTGTGCCCTCCACATCTAGATTGAGAACGGCTTGTATTGGAGCTGATGGGTCTGGAAAAAATACATTGTTCCTCAATAAAGTTTAAGAAATATATATATATATATATATATATATATATATATATATATATATATATATATATATATATGGGTGCAGACAAGCCGGGATGGAATTGAATTGAGGAAAGTCTGACCACCAACCTAGATATACAGTGAGAGAAAAATATTACAAGGATATACTCAGCTAATCACCTCACAGCAACCTTCCACAGAAAATGTATTCCTCAGAGGAACAGGTAGAGACTACTTCATGTTGAGAGTTGTTTCCCAGGGCACCCCCATTGTAAAATAATGTCACCATCATTCATTCTTCTCTTTTCTGTCCTTGACAGATGAGGACTCAGCACAACCAACTCCTGGCCTCTCAGATGGGGCTATTGCTGGCATCGTGATCGGAGTCCTGGCCGGGATAGCTCTGATAGTATCCCTGGTGTACTTTCTACATATCAGAAAGACTGGAGGGTATGATGGCCTTTCTCTTGTCCTGCTTTCTCCAGGGCTAACCGCCATGCTTGGGAGAGGGAAGGAGACTCCCCTCTGTCTCTGGGCCTGCATCTGCTCCTCCTCCTTCTGAAACCCCTGCTTCTCGGCACTAATTCCTGTGGCCTCTCCTTCCCTGGACTTCAAACTTCCTGTACCCCACTTTCTCTTGGATATGGTTATTCCCATCCCCATCTGGTTTAGGGTGGGCAGAGCCAGTGATATTCTTCCATTCCCCTGGCAGGGAAGCCAAGGTCCAAGAAGGAAAACAAATGAGGAAATAAATGAAAGGAGGAGCAGGAGAAAGCGAGTTGTGTGCTCTGTCAATCACAGGAAGAGAAAGGGAGAGGAATAGGATAGGAAGAGAACCTAAGAAAAAGCAGAAACCAAAGGCCTCTTGAGCAATAAATCTAGAGAGAAAAGGGGAAAAAAAAAACCCCACAGCATCTACTTACAAAAGGGAAAGGTGTCAGGGTAGAAATAGGCTCAGAAGCAGATGCAAAAGAACGGACCTAAATAAATGCGAACCTCAGGCAAGCAGGAAAGGAGCGCACACTAGAAGTGATGGTGGGTACATTGAAGAGGAGGCCCTAAGAGCAAAGGCAGTACCAACCCTGGTATAACTGAACCCTTGAGGAGCCCCAAGGAATTATCTGCTGACAGTGTCCTTCCTAAGTCAAGGAGCAAAGATCCTCTGCTTGAGAACAGCAGTCACAGTGTCTGATATTTATTGGGTCTTCGGAAAAGCCATGACGTATTTTGTCTATGTTTTTCAAAGGTCATTTATTTATATAAAGAACAAAGATCAATCAATGATATATTGCCCGTTTTGTTCAATAACCTTTTG
>NW_017733130.1:200249-205104 GCF_001890085.2 Hipposideros armiger
TACCTCATGTAAGAACGTGGGCCCTGGAGTCATCTCCATCCTGTGTTTGAATCCTGGCTGTGACTCTTAGTAGCTCTGTGACCTTGGGCAAGTAACTTAACCCTTTTGATCCTCAGCTTTGTCATCTGTAACATGGGCACGCTGCTCACTTCAAAGAGATGTCGAAGGAATTAAATGAGATAACAAATGCAAAGCACCAGCCCAATGCCCAACACAAGGAAGACATTGGGTCATTCTCCCTTCTCTGCCTTCAGTCTGACCCTGCTTTTACTGTCAAAGGATAATGTCCATTCCAATCAGTCTGAGGTCTTAGTTCCTTTACTTTGTAATGATTTCACCAAATTTCACTCATCTTAACCTTTCAGTGGAGCACACATATATACTGAGAAGTACTTAGATCATAAGTATATGATAACAATATATACATTTTCATGAGTTGAACATACCCGTGTAAGGAGCACGGAAATCAAGAAACAAAACATGTCATCCCTCCCCTGCCAAAAACCCTCCAGCCACTTCCTTCCAAAGAGTAACCACTATCCTAAATTCTAATGCACTAAGTTAGTTTTGCCGGTTTGTGCTCTTATATTGAAAATACAGTATATCCTTATATGTGTCTGCTTTCTTTCATTCAAAATTGTTTTGTGAGATTTATCCATATTGTCATATGCACTTGTAGTTGGTTTTTTCTCATTGCTGTATCATCGTATTCTATTGTATGAATACCATAATCTGTCTCTTCTAATGATCAGTCAAAGGATGTCAGCAAGCAGAGATAATGGGTAATAAAAGCCCGTCTCCAAAGCCAGAAGATTCCAAGTAGTGATAGCAGGTGATGCTGAATCACACCGGACAATGTGATGGCCTGACCTATGGCACTGATTTAACTGACCGCTGCTCATGCCTTTCAGATCGATGAAGTCACATAATCTTCCCTGAACTTCAATGCCCAGGAATCAAAGAAACCAATTTCAGCTTCCCCATCCTCAACAGCCGCAGACACGCTTTATTCAGAAGTAAAAAAAGAAATAAGTAACGCAATCTGCCCTGCTCACTGCACTGCTGAATTATTCCAAGCTTCTCATCTCCATCCCTAGGAGATCCCTTTACTCTCAGGAAAAAGAAGAGCCTCTTTTCCCCCTTTCCACCCTCATGAGGCACCTTGAGGCAGCCGCTCCCTTCCATGTCAACAGAAGAAAAGGTACACAGGGAAGTCTGAAGGAAACCCAATCTTCCTTGTCATTGAAATGTGGCTGGTTAATATGTAGAAGCAACAAAGTCTAGAGATGGTTTGAAAAGCAAACTTCTGGCACGATTATTAAGAAAAAAATGAGAACAGGCACAATATGCAATATTAGGAGTAAAAACAGAAACAATGACAGACAACAGACAGTAGAGAGATATTACATGCATCTCTATTGCAAATATTTGAAAAAAATAGAAGGAATGAATAGCTAGAAAAATAAAATGAATTGAGAACTGACTCAAGAAGGGAGAAAGGCATGAGTGGCCCTCTTAACCAATACAGAAATTGAGTTAGTATTTTTGAATCTTCCAACAAAGGATACACAAAATCTAGATAATTTGACAATTTGACAGGGAGTTTCCAAATATTCAAGGAACAATTCATTCTAATCTTACACATACTCTTACCAAAATAGAAAAGAGAGAATACTTCCCCAGCTCTTATGAGGCTAGTATAATATTGACCCCCTTCCCCAAACCAGAACAAACTCAGAAAGGAAAATGAACAGGCTAACATCAGCATATACAAACATCCTACAGGATATATGTATATGTAACCACACTCCAGCAATGATTAAAAAAGATACTATGCATGAAATATGGGTTTATTTCAGGAATACAGTGAGTTTAACTAGATATTCAGTGTAATTTATGCTATTAATGGTGTAAAGGAGGAAAATCATACATTCTCAAAAGACAAAAAAAACTCCACCTAAAATTCAGCCTCAATTTATGTTAAACACTCAGTAAACCAGAAATAAAAGGAGCTTCCTAAACCTGATAGAGTATCATAAGGAGACTCGATGACATTGCTTTATAATAGCAAATGTACTTTTTAAACATAATATTTGTAATAGCAATCTAGGAATAAACAAAGACCTTTATGTGCAAGGCCTTTATATAGAAAAACATGAAACTTGACTGACGTTCAGCAATAACTAACAGATGATAAGTAACAAAATAGATGATGAAAATATCCATTCTTCCCAAATGATCAATAGAATTTATGATTCCCTGATCAAATCCTAGATTTTTCTTTTAACTTGACAAACTAGTTCTCAAATTAGTGTAACAAAGGGTCCTGAAGAAGAGTCACAAGTTGGCAACTGCCCTGCCAGATGGGAGGAGCATTAGGAGTGAGGTGAAAAAAGGGGAAGAGATTAAGAGGTACAAATTGGTTGTTACAAAGTGGTCATGGGGATGTACAGCATAAGGAATATAGTCAATAATATTATAATAACTATGTATGGTGTCGGATGGGTACTAGATTTATTGGGGTGATAGATGGGAGGAGGTTGGGGGCAGGTGAAAAACGTGAAGGGATTAAGAAATACAAACTAGTAGTTACAAAATAGTCATGGGGATGTAAAGTAAAGCATAGGAAATATAGTCAATGATATGGTAATAACTACGTATAGTGCCAGGTGGGTACTAGACTAGTCAGGGGGATCACTCTTTAAATTATAAATGTCTAACCACTATGCTGTATACCTGAAATTAATATAAAATAATATTGAATGTCAACTGTAACTGGTAATTTTAAAAAGGGGGGCAAAGGTGAAGGGGAAAAAGAGGCCCAAATTTCCAGGTATAACACAAATAAGTCATGGGGATATAATGTACAGCAGAGGGAATACACTCAATATTGCATGGCATGGTGTAAGAGGGTTGCTGGACTTATCATGGTGATCACTTCTTTAGGTATAAACATGTTGAATAACTATGGTGTATACCTGAAACTATATAATATTGTATGTTAGCTATATTTTAATAAAAATCTTTTTTAAAATGTATCATTACTGCGCTATTTAAGACAGAGTCTGGTGGGACACTGGAAACTACAAAACTGAGAACTACTCACACACACACAGAAGGCGGCATTACAGATAAGTTGAAAAGAGGAAGCACTTTTTATAAATGATTGTGGAAAAATTGGTCACACACATAGCAGCAGCCTTGGGAAAGTATTCTAAATTAGGAAAGAAAAGCGCTAATGTAAAGAAAGGCAAAAGTGGGCCGGCCGAGTGGCGACTTGGTTAAGAGCTGGCTTGGGACGCCAGCTCTGAGCAGCAGGGCCCCGGTTCAGATCCCACATGGATCAGTGACATTGCCCTCTACAGCTAAGATGGTGAACAACAGCTCGACCTGGAGCTGGGCTGCCATGAGTCGCCGGCGCCGGCGTAGGCTGCAGACCCAGCTGCAGTGGGCTGCCATGAGCTACTGTGAGTGGCTGGCAGCCAGCGTGAGCGGCAGGCAGCTAGTGTGAGCTGCCGAGAGCCGCTGTGAGCGGCCGGCCGGCGACCAATCTGCCTCAGCTGGGAAGAGCGCAATGATAATAACAACATGGGNTGAAACAAGTGGAAGTCTGACGGTGCAAGGTCAGGCGAGTATGGTGGGTGTGGCAACACATCCCATCCAAGCTCCAATAATTTTTGACAGGTGATCAAACTTGTGTGTGGTCTCGCGTTGTCGTGATGGAACACAACTCCTTTACAATTAACGAACTCTGGACGTTTCTAGATGATGAATTCATTCAAACTGTCCAATTGCTGACAGTGCACATTCAAATTGATTGTTTGGTTCCTTGGTAGGAGCTTGAAAAACACGACACCTTTAAAATCCCACCACACTGACAGCATAATCTTCCTCTGATGAATGTCTGTTTTTGATGTCGTTTCAAGAGAATCATCATGTCGGGACCAAGACCATTTGCGCACTACATTGTTGTAAACAATCCACTTCTCATCACTAGTTATCAGTCGCATCAAAAAAGGATTGTTTCCCTCACGTTTAATGAGCATATTGCAGATGTTTATAAGCGCCATCAAATGAACTTCTTTGAGTTCATGAGGAACCCAAATCTCAAGCTTGCTTATGTATCCCAGTTTCTTCAGGTGGTTGTGAATTCTTGAATGATGGATATTCAATGTTTCTGCAATCTCTTGTGTTGTGTAACATGGGTTTTGATTCGATCAATGCCTTTATTTTGTCGTCATCAACCTCGTTGGCCCTCCCTAACTGAGGAGCATCATTGAGATCAAAATCACCAGCACAGACTTTTGTGAACCATCGTTGGCATTGACGTTCTTGTAGAGCATTGTCACCGTAAACTTTATGCAAGTTTTCACAAGCTTGACGCGCATTCTAATCTTTATGGAAGTAAAAGAGTAAATTATGGCAAAAATGCGCAGTTTGGTCTTCCATCTTCAACTTGTAAAATCTCCAAAACTCAGCCAAATCGCTCAATTTTTTTTTAGAATGAAGCTAGAACTGTCACCTGTCAAATGACATAGCAATAATATAGATGCAAATGACTCTAGTACTTCCAAAAATGAACTAGTGCTATCTGTTGCAAACATGCGTCATGACTTTTCTGAAGACCCAATATTTAGGGCAAGCGACCAGAGCAATCTCACAGAGCACAAACCCTCAGCCTCCAACCACAGTACGTAAAACCCAGTGAGAGCTGGTGTGTTCTACCACACGCCCTGCCCTAGCAGGGAACCCTGGATTCCCAAATACTCCCTACCTTCTGAATTTGTAGAGGGCATCTCCATTTCCCAACCTTACGCTGGCATAAGACCTCACACCCTTCTAGCCACAAAAGATC
>NW_017733131.1:0-3298 GCF_001890085.2 Hipposideros armiger
CTCTCCTCCAAACTCCATCTCTCTGGGGTTGTTATGGCTTGAATTGTGTGCCCCCAAAATTCATAAGTTGCAGTCCTAACCCTCCTGAACCCCACCAGCACCCCATACCTCAGAATGTGACCTTATTTGGAGATAGGGTCTTACAGAGGTAATAGCTGAAATGAGACCACTAGGGTGGGCCCTTAATCCAATAGGACTGGTGTCCTCATAAAAATGGGGAATTTGTACACAGACACACACAGGGAGGAGGCCATAGGAACAAGAAGGCAGAGATTGGAGTGATGCTCGTACAAGCTAAGGAACAGCAAGGATCGCCAACAAACCCCCAGAAACTGGGAGGCACCTGCAACACACTCACAGCCTCGGAACCAACCCTGTGGACACCTTGATCTCAGATTTCCAGCCTCCAGAACTGTGAGCCTCCCAGTTTGAGGTGTTTTGTTACAGCAGCCCTGGGAAACTCCTACAGGAGTCCAGGCTCCTCTCCACCCAGACTTCAGTCCTCAGCAGACCCCCTGACCTGGCAGCAGCAGGACAGTGGTGCTCTGGGCCTCATGGACATTCCGGGATTTGCAGCTGAGTCTGAGGCTGGAGCTGAGCCCTTTGCTGAGGCTCAGGGAGCTGTTGGCCCAGGGACCCGCTGAGCTGAAGGTGACCNAAAAAAGTTTAAAAGAAAAAACTTTACTGAAAATTTAAAAATAAAGTAATGGAAAAGATATATTGTGGTTTCTGACAAGATGAGGATTCAGCACACACTAAGGATTTCATTCCCTGAGATCAACCAAGCAGCAACAATATGGGAAATTATGTAAATTAAAAATTAAAAAGAACAACAATTTTCTGTCTACTTGTTCTCTCAGTTACTGAGAGAATACTTGTGAAATAATTGTGGATGTATCTATTTCTTCTTGAAGCTCTGTCAGTTTTGGTTCATTTATTTTGATGAATGATGCTCCGTTATTGGGCACATACATGTTTAGTATTTTTATATTTTTAAATGAGGTGATAGACACTAGATATGCAGAGTAAGTATTGCATGGTTCCATTTATATGACGTTCCAGAATGGACAAAACTGATGTATAGTGATAGAAATTGGTGACTGTTGGAAGGGGAGGTGACTGGGTAAGGAAACAGTGGAATTTGGGGGCATGATAGAAATGGTCTTTATCTTCATTATGGGCTTGGTTGCAGGGTATATACATTTGTCAAAAGTCATTTAATTGTATACTTAAAATGGGTGCATTTTATTATATGTAAATTATACCTCAATAAAGTTGATATTAAATAAACATGGCGGTAGATTTGAAAAATGCAAAATGGGTGTGTGAATTGTGTGTGACTTTGGGATGCCTCAACTACCTACCCTGGGGCTTGTGTACGCCTCTTCCTTGTTCTCAAGGAAGTTTGTACTTCACTTCCTTGTTCTCAAGGCCAGAAGAGAGGCTAACATTCCCACTATTCAGCCATTTAAAAAAAAGAGGAAATATTGCCATTTGCAACAACATGTATAGCATCATGCTAAGTGAAGTCAGTCAGATGGAAAAGATCAAGAGCCATATGATTTCACGCATATGTGAGATATAAAACAAAACAAACCAACAGACACAGATAACAGAAGGGTACCAGAGGGGAAGGGGGCTGGGGAAGGACAAAGAGGGTAGAGGGGTCAAATAATATATATGGTGATGGAAGGAGACTAGACTTTGGATGGCAAACAGTGGTATATAAATGTCACATTATAAAGTTGTACACATGAAATTTATATAATGTTATTAACCGCCGGCCGAGTGGCTCAGTTGGTTAAGAGGTTTGAGTCCTGGCCTGAGCTGAGCTGCCGCTGAGCTGACAAAAGGTGGCAGGATGGCTCAGCTAAAAAAAAACAAAAAACAAAAAAAACTCCACCAAACTTCAATTATATAATGTTATTAACCAATGTGTCCCTAATAAATATAACTTTAAAAAAGAAAGCCAGAATAAATATTAAAACTCATGAAACTGTACATTTTAGATATTTGCATTTTGTTGTATGTAGAGAAAATAAAATATTCTTGGGAAGGTGATAATCTGACATACGAGGCATAAACACCCCCCAACAAGGCAACTGGACTACATGCATATTCCATCAGAAGCAGAAGCATTCAAACGGTTGAATCTATAGTTCAAAATAGCCAATTATATAACTCTGGGTAGTGTTGGACGTCAATAGGGAAATGCCTAAGGGCCCTTACNAGGCTCATCGTACTGTACAGGTCATGTTCTTGGGGTGCCCAGATTCTAGGGTCCCCTTGACATGGATGTCAGGTGTCTGTGACAGAAATGGAGAAAAGAGAAACAGATACTCAGGCCCTGGAGATAAGTCCCTAAGTGTGTCCCCAAGAGCAGCCTCTGCCTCAGGCCAGTGTCCTCTCCCGGTGTCCCTCTTCCTAGGATGAGGATCAGGATGTCCCATCCCAGCCCTGCCCTGGGAGTCCTCAAGACCCATCTGTGTGTCCTCTCCTTGACGCCTTTCCTCACATGCACGAAGAGCTGGTTCTTTTTGTAACTATATGTCTCAATAATACCCTCTTTCCACCCTAAAGAAGTAAGTCCCTGTGTCCCTTCTCTGTGTGTCTCTGATGTTCAGCGAACCATTGTAAGTCCGGGAGTCCCCGAGGAGGCGGAATTGGCCCTGAGATTTCTCTTGCACTTTACGATGTGGGTTGTGGCCGCTGGAGGATCCTTGAATTAATTTGCCCCTTCCCGGAAGCAGTAGCCCTGTGCTGGGGGTAGAGTCAGTTTAGTAGTACCGGCAACAGATGACAGTGCACAGCACGAAGACACACAGGCCCTCCTGCACCATCTCAGTACCTCTGCACTGTCACCCAGTGGTCCTTATCCTGAGCCAGGGACCCTGTGGGGAAAGGAGGGTCAGCTGCAACCCCTGCCCCGCCCCCTCCCCCCTCAGCCACTCACCTGCCCACAGCAGGGGCAGCAGCAGCGGCAGCATCTCTGACACAGAGGGTTTCTGAGCTCTTCCAGGAGAAAAGAGAAGGAAAGCAGTGTGGCGGAGGGGGATTGAGGAGAAACCACGGAAGCTGGGGCAGAGCACGGGGCCTCCTGGTTAACAGAAGAGAAACCGCAGAGCCACAGCTCGCCCCCTCCTTCTGCACTGAGAGGGTGGACACCCTACAGCCCAGAGACCCTCCCAGAGAGGAACAGACAAGGAGCAGACACCAGGTCCTGCCCCATCTCGGGGGCTTCCCTCCAGCATCAGAGCAGGACCAGGACCTCTGTGCATCTGAGGATGCGACACACAAG
>NW_017733131.1:8048-11412 GCF_001890085.2 Hipposideros armiger
AAAAGGATATGGCAGCCTCAACATCCATGGCGACAGATGGGTGGGCACTGGGCCTTTACCCCCAGGAGCCATGGACACAGGTAAGGGTATTCCTTTCCTGGTGGACTATCAGGACCCCAATTTTAAGCCCTGACCCAACTCTGTCCTGGCTCTACCCCTCAGGGACCCAGGCGTCCTGGCCCAGCTCTCGTAGGTGACAATGAGCTAGATGGTTCTCTCCACGGTCACACCATCTGACAGGTGAGGTTGCTGCCGTAGTCCTGGGGCTGAGGGGTGAGGGTGATCACAGAGGAGAAGTGGGTCCTGGGGCCCAGGGAGGTGAGGGCAGCTGAGGTCCAGGAGAAGATGGGGGGCTGTGCCCCGCTCACAGGCTCAGAGCACAGAGCAGGTCAGGTTCCTGGGGAGGCCGGACTCCAGGGTGCCCAGGATGAGGATGTGGGGCCTGTGGGTCAGGGCTGGTGAGGAGAGGAGGTTAGTGCACCTTGATGTGTTGTCAGCCTGCCCCCAGGGTCTTGTCATGGCTGTCCCCACCCCAGCCTCAAGAGGAGCAAAACCACCTTCATTTTTCTATTTCTGGCACCCCACACCCTGGGGCCTTTCCTTGGGCCCCTACTATCCCTGTCACCTTCAGAGAAAGCATCTCCTCTAAACATGAGTAGTTCATGAAGGGTTTCTCCATTTGAAAGAAGTGTGTCCCACTGTCCTTCATATTGCCATCTCTGATGGTCAGGGAACCATTGTTGGTCTGAAGATCCTTGAGGAGAAAGAACTGGCCCTGTGTCTTCTCCTGCAGCTTCTGTTTTGGTTTGTTTGTGGCCACTAGAGGATAATTGTTCATATCCACCCCTTTCCAGAATGAGAACAGGTGGAAGAGTCCAGAGGAAACATGGGGGTAGAAAAATGTGCATGGTACAAGGACACACAGGCCCTTCTGTACTGTCACAGACTCCTGTAGTTCTAACCTGTACCTCAGATTCCAAGCTGGGGGTCCTGGGAGAGGAAAAAACTCAGCCTGGAGCTCCCTGGCCTCCCCTAAGTGGGGTCGTCTCTCTGCTCAGCCCACTCACCTCCCCACAGCACGAGCAGCAGCAGCAGCAGCAGCCTCAGCGACATGCCTTCCTCATGCCCTGGGACAACCTGCCTTCTAGGGCCCCTCAGAGAGAAGGGAAAACTGCAGATAAAGGAGGGCAGAAAAAGCTTAGACAGGAAGCCTGTGGTGAGAACAAAAGGCAAAAGCCAGGAAGAGGGGACTTTAGACTTACAGAAAGTCAGTTGTGATTGACTTTGATATCATTTCTGCACTGGGCAAATGAACCCTGAGGCTCAGAGGAAGCGAGGGCCTTTCCCCAAGTAAAGCTGCAAGGGAGGACAAGGGCACCCGAGTCCTGCCTCCTGGGCTCGTGCAGTCACCTGCACTGGAAAAGCAGGTCCCTGAGCCATGGCCTTGGGACCTTCATGGAGGTGACCTGCTAGGGATGGGTCTTAGGATAGTCTATATGGGCACCAGGAGTGGAAAAGGGTCTAGATGAGGTAAGAGAAGCACCACACACCTTCACTCATTTCATTCACTCCCTTATTCATTTGCAAACTCACATAAAAAATATTTGAATCAGCCCTGATACTCAACTAGTTCAAGCAATGGGGAAGACAGACAAGCTGATGGGCTTGAGCTTTATCTGAAGGCAATGGGGAGCCATGGAAGGTTCTTGAGCAAGAAAGGGGCACAGTGATAGAAGTATCCACACGGTCCCTCCGAGGCCAGTTAGGAAAGAGCTGGAGGGGAAATGCAAGAGGCCAAGAGGCCAGAGAGGAAATTTGTGATTTGGGGGGAAAGGGAGAGCCAAACCTGCATGCTGATGGAGGGAAGGCTTGAGATGGAAGACACTTCGGGAACTGAAATTTGAAGGGAGGTGTGGTGGGTGGGGGAGGGAGGCATCGACAGTGACTCCCCAAGCCCTGACTCTAGTAAAAAGGGAATGAAAATGCCATCACCAAGAACAAAACAAACATGCATGGCTGGGCTGGGAAGAAGGTCATAGGGAAGACACCAGAGTTGGCCCACGGAGCTCTTTCCTGGGGAGCCTTGGCTACTTGTCACTTCAGAGATAGTGTCATATATTGGGAACTATATTTCACATAATACTTCTCAATCTGAAAGTATTCCCTTTTCTGCACCTTGGAGAATCTGATGCTCAGAGAGCAACAACGTGTTCCTGGTTTCCCAAGGAGGTGGAATTGGCCCTAGGTTCTCTCTTTCAGCTTTTGATAGAGCCTGTGGCCAGAGGAGGATTCTGGTGTCTGTTGGCCCACCTCCAAGATCTGAAGGAGGGAGTCTAGTGGGCTAAAGTCAGGCCAGATTATCCATGGGTTGGACTGGAGAATGGGATAGGACACACAGGCAGGCCTTTTATTGCTGTCACTGGCTGAAGGTTACAGATTGTACCTGCACCATCCTCCAGGGGCCAACACAGCCAACAGAGTCTCTGACTGCAGCCCCACCCAGAAACCTCTTGCTTAGATCCTCTGCTGCCCTCGAAGTTGTGGTCACAGCAGCTGCAGCATCTCTGGGCTGCAAAGGACCATGTAGATTCACTTGATACTATCTGATTGGCCTCTTCCAGCCTGGAGGTGGGGGCGACTGCTGGGTGGTAAGACAACTGAGGACTCTTTCTGGATGGAAACGTATGGTTTCTGCCCCGAACTTCTCCCTTCAACAGGGAACACCCCTTTCTCCCTTGGGCCACTGCAGGGGAAGTGAAAGCTGATCTCTTCTCCACCTGGACCACAGCAGGGTGGACTCTTCCTTCCTCCTATACCCTGAAACCCTGCCTCTCACCTCCTAAAGACCAACACCCACTTCTCTCAAGAGAGATTGGAGTTTAAGTGTCTATTTTCCCCCAGACAGATTTCTTGGAGCTCCTCTCATGGGCACAGAGCAACGGGATTCCAAGACTCTCCTGGCATGGAATGCTCTCCACATAGCACCTATCCCAGGGTTGGAGCACCCCAGAGGCCTCAGGAAGCATTGGGTGAACTCTCGAATTCATCTGCAGAGGGAGACCCTATAGGTAGAGTCTGGGACTGAGCATGGAGCCCTCACTGCAGTGCCAGACAGGCGAGCAGTTTGGGTGTAGGGTGAGACAACTTATGACTGGGTCTTAACCCCTCCTCACAGTTCCTGTGAGCCAACCACACAAGTATACAAAATATCCCTCCCCGTCTTCTTTACAGCTCCTCCAGCTTCCACAATTCCTCTCCTCCATGGGTGACCACCTAATTTCCCTCTCCTTATTTATCTCCCTCTTGTAGCCTGTAGGTCTCCCATTGGCAGTGATCTATTTCGGAGGTTACATCTCAGGTTTCC
>NW_017733131.1:13297-14158 GCF_001890085.2 Hipposideros armiger
TTTCCTATCTATTTTTTAATTAACTGTAATCCTTTTTTGTGAGTTATCTATTCAAAGAGTTTACACAGAAGGACCTTGGAGTTTTCCTAATCAACTTCCCTGAAGATATTAATCTCATCCCCATTATGTACCTTAGAGGATAATATTTTTTACCAATGAAATATGCACCCTTAAATTTTAAAGTTCAGGTTTTACTTTTTTTTACCTTTATATACATGGCATCATACAGTCTGCATTTTTTTTCCTAGCTACTTCCTTTCAATATTAAATAAATTTTTTATATTGTAAAGTGTATAACATGCAGAAGATACAAACAGCTAAGTGTGCAGATCAGTGATCTATCACAAAGTAAATATAATCAATTGATGAAATAAAGTATTGCCAGCTCCCAAAATGCCTCAACAGTCTGCTCTCCCACCATCAGAGCACAAGGGTCCTATTTCCTCACATCTTTCCCATACTTGCTGTTATCTGCTTTCTTGGTTTTCTGGTCCATTGTGTATAAAGTTGTATCGCATTTCTGTTTAATTTGATGTTTTTCAACTACCAGTGAGTTTGAGCATCTGAATGTGGATTTGCTTTTCTGTTTCCACATTTGGGAAATAAGTATTTATGCCTTTTGCTTACTTTTATGTTGGCTTGTTTTCCTTCCCTTGATGATTTATGGAAGTTTGTGTGCATTCTAATCTAGTTAAAAAGCTCTTGTGAGCTTAAATGAAGAAAATGATTTCTCCCATTCTGTCATCTCTTGATTAAATTTGTCTGAGTTGCCCTCTGATGGAAACCTTTATGATGCAATCAAATGTATCATACGAACGGGTCTAATTTTCCGGTAGGTAAAACTGAGTATTTCTTGAACTT
>NW_017733131.1:15778-24818 GCF_001890085.2 Hipposideros armiger
AACCCCAGTTGTGATGTAGAATATTTCCATCACTACTATGCAAATTTCCCTCATATCACCCCCTCCCTGAGGCAGCCTTTTCATAAAAATAGAATCATGCTGTGTACTCTTTTATGCCTGGCTTTTTGTGACTCTTACATGCTGTTGTATATATCAGCAGTTTATTTCATTTTATTGCTGAGTAGTATCTTGGGAACAGGGAGTCCAGAATTTGCTGCTTCTTGTGTCTGTCTTGAAGTTCTGAAGGATTGTCATTGGGGCTTCCAGTTACCTCACATGATCTATCCTGCTCCTCTGGACCCAGGACCTGGGGTCTCTGGGGCAAATTCACATCAGCAGGCATGTTCCCTCTGGGCTTCAACTCTTGGTCTCTCTTGCAGACAACTCCACTTTTCCTAGGAACCTGAAGTTGTGTGGGCATCTTGGGGCTCCAACCAGAGCTTCTGGGGAGAGGTGGGCTGGGCTGTGAAAGGAGATTCAGGGGCTCTGCAGAGACACCAAGAGCCCAGCAAAGGCAATGGTCACATGGTCACTCATCTAATTTTCACTCCTCATGAATTTCTGGGGTCCCTCATGTGAAGATCACTGTGCTAGACATTGAGAGTAGACGAAACTCAGAAAAATGGAACTGGTAAGAGGGTCACGTTCATTGAATAACATCCTCATCTATCCATCCATCCACCCATCCATCCATCCATCCATCCATCCATCCTTCCGTTTATTCATCCATCCATCCATCCAACTATCCATCTCTTCATCCATTCATACACTTATCTATCAGATGAATAACATCTACCTTTCCATTTATCCATCCATTCTTCTGTCCATATGTATCAGTTAAGTTCCAATTACAAAAATAGAAATCACCCCAGGTATTTAAAACAGGGGAAATTTAATCAATGAAATTGGTTACACAGTTGATAGAAGAGGTGAAAAATTAAATAGGGCAATGAAGCAACCTAGAGATTAACAACAGCAGGAGGCCACCACCAAGACAAAGGAAGAGGCAGTGTGCCAGAGCCCAAGGATCAGGGGTACCTAGAGGAAGCTGGTCCATGGCAGATCTTCCCCCTTGGGAGCTAGAGGCTTACAGGGGATGAAGCCACTGCCAGAGATGTTGCACAATGCAAATAGAGGGGAAGAAATAAATACTTTGGCTTCTCCATTTTATTCTTTAATTTTAATCTCCATCACTTGACTCTCATTAACTGAGCCTACTGGGAAGCCAGCTAGTAAAGGTACCTGGAAAATGTAGCCTGCAGAGATAAATCCCAGTCGTAGAAAGCAGTGTAGGGGAGGGGCCCGGAAATGGTCTGAGAACACACCAGCCAAGGACTGGTTCATCCATCATTTCACCCATCCTCTTCCATGGAACCTGTTCAGGAGACCAGACCTGAAACTGGACTGAGGTTATTTCTGGCTGTGAAAAATCAGCAAGTGCTTCCCTGGTGCACAGAGGTGGGCTTTGGTGAGAGAGATGCCTGAGAGACAGGGACTCTGTCCCTCTGAGCTTCTGTGTCCTGGCCCCCACCATGTCCAGAGGAGAGAGAGTGGTTCAGGCTACTCTCCTGGCCATGCTCCTCTGGGACCCTCTGATCCTGTGGGGAAATGTAAGAGTAGGTTAGGGAATAAGGCTGCAGAGAGCCCACCCTGGGGAAGACAGACCAGGCTGCTCTCCCTTGAAATTTGGGTGCTCAGGTACTGACTGGGTCATCTGAGGAAGCGGCAACTCATCTAGTGTAGTAGATACAGGTGAGTCCATAGGTGAGTAGGAAGATGATCCCCATGCAAATCCCCTTAAGCAGCATAAGACCCAGGGGCTGTAAAACATCTTGAGCTACAGAGATAATAGAGTCTTATGATGAAAAGGAAAGAATGTAATTTTCCTCCCAGACCTCATGGTGCCCACAGCTCCACCCTCAGAATGCAGGTATCCTGTCCCCTCTTCCCTCCCATGACTCACTCTGCAGGGAGGCTAATGGAGATATGTTGGGAGCCCATAGGGTGCTTAGCTTGGCAGACAAACTCCCCTCTATCACCAGACTCCACCATGTGAGGCAGCTCCAGGCTCTGCCGACTGGGAGGAGCTCAGGGTTTGGCCCCCCTGGTCCAGCTCAGCCTGGCAGGAGGGTTGCTTGCTGTCAATCACACAGACCAGACACAGGGATTAGCCCTTCTGGACTCACAAGGAGGAGCCATTCTCCAGGGGTGCAGGTGCTGGAAAGAGGGGAGAACAGAACATCAGAGAAAGAGAAAGAGCAACCAATGTGGACCTAGCGTTCAGATATTTAGAAGCAGGCTCTCCCTCCTCCCCTCTCCTTTATGATGCAGTTCATTTTTTTCCCCCTCCAGAGCTGATCACTTGGTCTAGATTCAGACACTTTGAAGTGCAGGAATAAAGGGAGGATCTTTGTCTTTACAAGATCAAGATCTCTAGTCAAGCTGGTTTGGCCAACCCCCACTCCCCACCCCCCCAGTTCTCACATCTCCCCTCCTGTTACCCTTATCAAGGTCCATATCCAATTTTCCCAAAGCTAATCATGTATTTATTTGTTCTGCAACCATTTACTGCTCCCTGTCTAAATGAGGTGCCACTCAGAGGGTATCAGCAGCTGAGGGACTCACAGCTCATGGAGACAATCAAGAGGCCCAGGAGCAGACCCTCACTCAGCAATACGGTGAGTGCTGTGATGAAGTAACTCAGGCTACGGATGCCTGGAGGATGGGCAGCTCAATGAAACAGACAGTGAGGGAGGGCTTCCTGGAAGAAGAGCTTGAGCAGAGTAGAGGGACAAACAGAAACACATTTCATGATTTTTGGAGCAGAAAATCATGCTGGAAGGAAGGAACAGCAGAGCAAAGACAACCAGGGATACAAATGGCCTTAAATTTTCACAGGATGGAAATTAATTTTGTAAGGCAAGAGGAAAGGAATGTGTACGGAAGTGTGGAGAGCTGGAAATGTGGAGAGCCGAGGCCAAGAAAGGAAGCCTTGGCAGGATTACGTGTAAATATAAATGCAAATTAAATATTAACATAAATATATTACAATATATACATTATATATAACCTCAGAGTTGGGATAATTTTCCAGAATAAGAAAAGCGTTATAAGCAAATGCTTATAAAGTTAACTGCATAAAATTAAATTTGGAGACAAATCCAAGCCAAAGTAAGTCAGAAGACAATAATAAACTGGAAAAATGTAATCACAATTATATTACAGACTAATGATTGTATTTCCTAATATTACAAGAATTTATCCAAATCCTTGAAAAAAGAAATATAAGCTGATAACAATAGAAAATGATATGAACAACAGTTAGTTCATAGACTAGCAGAACAGAATAGAATGGAAAATATTAATTACTATGAAACCTATTTAAAAATGCTCACCTTCATGCTTACCAAGAGGAATGCAAATTAAAACTATGGTGGGGTACATTTTTCATCAGTAAGATTGGAAAGACCAAAATCATTGCTAATGCACTCTGCTGTTGAGGTCAGAATGAAGCAGAGATGCTAACACATTGCAGGGGGTAAGGATGCAAACTTGTACAACTTCTAGGAGAGCAATTTGGCCATATCCATCAAAACTGGTAATGCTTGTACTACCAGTTTTGTTCCTCTGACTGAGGAATTCAAATTCATACCGATATTTTAGCATTCTTACAAAATAGGTGTACAACTTTTTTGTTTACTGCAGCAGTATTTATAAGTAGCATGATTTTTTTTTCATTGGTACACAATTGTTTAAAGACATTATAATACAATGGAATACTTTGCAGTTGTAAAAAAGAAAAGGATGAAGTTCTTTACCTACTAACATAGAAAGATTTCCAAAACTTATTGTTAATTAGAAAAAATAAGATGCAGAACAGTGTCTATAAGACACTGTGTAAAAAAACAAACAAAAAAAACCAAGTTTACACAAAATCTATCTCTACAGATACAGGTATCCTTATATATGCATAAGGCATATATGGATACAATTTACAATGGGTGCCTTACATCAAGGAAACTAGGAACCTGGGGTGGGGAGTAGAGTTGGGAGAGGTCATTCTATATATACTATGTGCTAGTTTGAGACCATGCAAATGAACTGCCTGGGGGAAATATTTACATTAAATCACTATGTTGCTCTCCCAGCAGGAGGCGGCTCCGGTGGTTTGTTCAGCCATGGCCAAAATTAAGGCTCGAGACCTTCGAGACCTTCGTGGCAAGAAGAAGGAGGAGCTGCTGAAACAGCTGGACGACCTGAAAGTGGAGCTGTCCCAGCTACACGTCGCCAAAGTGACTGGTGGAGCGGCTTCCAAGCTCTCCAAGATCCGAGTTGTTCGCAAATCCATTGCCCGTGTGCTCACCGTCATTAACCAGACTCAGAAAGAGAACCTCAGGAAATTCTACAAGGGCAAGAAGTACAAGCCCCTGGATCTTCGACCCAAGAAAACACGAGCCATGCGCCGCCGGCTCAACAAGCACGAAGAGAACCTGAAGACCATGAAGCAGCAGCGGAAGGAGCAGCTGTACCCACTGCGGAAGTACGTGGTCAAGGCCTAAGCATCACAGCATCAATAAAGCACAAACTGGCTGACAAAAAAAAAAAAATCACTATGTTGTTTTCTACACCTGAAACTATTAAAAAATAATAAAGTGATTATTTAAAAAATGTTTGAAAAGGAAAAAGGTACTGAAAAGTAGAAAGGTGAGGCTCGGTGAAGAGGTAGGATAAAGGATTTTCAAAAGCAACATCTGATGCTTGGATTTAGCTATTCAGGAGGGAACTGAGAAGTTTAAGAAGTCAGCGGTCAAAACCAAAGATCCTTCCAAGTGGCCCAGGAAAGTGAGGATGGAAAGTCTCCCTAAGATTTGACAAGAAGAAGGTCTTTGTGTGGTGCTGACAGTAGGGTTTGACAACAGGGTGCAGAGGAGCTAGGGAGCATTCTATTGTAGTATATTTCTCTGCTTTTCTGATCTCCTTCAAGCTTTGAGACTTGGACTCTGTTCTGAGGTACCGTAGACATGCGCTTCCCTCCATCACAACTTTGCAAAGGAGAAGTTATCTCCTGTGTTATCTCCACAGAAGACACTGATGGTCAGGTTCTGTGAAGCATCTGAATTCAGAAGACATTATGTCCTTCTTAAGGTTTGAAGTTCGCTTCAGTGTTGGCATCCTCTTGGCCCCCCTCCCCTGCCCAGAATCCAGAACTCAGCTACAAGTACCCCAGACCCTTACTCTCTTCCCACAGCCACTGCCCCCAAACACCCAGAAATCCTGGCCCAGCACTCACAGGAGACATTGAGCTGGATGGTTATTTCTGTGGTCACATAGGACCTCAGTAAGGTCACTTGGCAGGTGGCATTGGTGCCATGATGCCAGGTTTGTGGGTTAATGGGGACCTCTGTCAAGTGAGCTATTTCAAGGCTCAAGGAGATAAGGGCATCCCATATCCTGGAGAAGATGAGGGGGCTTCTTCCAGTTATAGGCTGCCAGCATGGAGCAGGTCAGGCTCCCAGGATGGCCAGACTCCAGAGGCGCTGGCACTTGAGTCAGGTGTCTGGGTGAAGGCTGGGAAGGATAGAGGAAGAAACCCAAGACACGGAGCAGGGACTCCAGGGTGTGACTCTGGAAGTGGCCTCTGCACCAGCCGAGATACCTCCCCTCTGAGTCCCAGGCTTCTGGGTACACCTACCCTCACTCTGATCCCCACCCTTAGATGATGAGTAGGGGCCCAATCCTACTTATCACATTCACAAAGAGTGTCTTATACTTGAAATTGAACTTCACGACAGGTCCCCTCTCCAACCGAAATAAGTACACCCCGCCATTGTTCTTCCCGGTGTCTCTGTTTAGGGAATACTTGTTGGTCTGGGGGTCACCGAGGATATGGAAGATGCCCAGGGTCCCCTCTTGCAGCTTCTGACTGGTTTGTTTGTGGTCACTAGGAGGATCCTGGTATATGTTGGCCCCCTCCAGGAACCAGAAGATGTAGAGTGGGCCTGAGTGATTCCATCAATCTTGGGGGTAGGGGAAGGTACTGGGCACCGGAACACACAAGCCCTCCTGTACCATAACTGATCCTGGTATCTGTAGCTCATACCCTCCAGGGACATGTGGAGAGCCCAACATTTAGCTCTGTGACATTTAGCTCTAGGTGCCCCCTACCCTCCTCTGTCCCAGCTCACTCATCTCCCCATTGCAAAGTGTGTAGTGCACCCCTGGAAGCTACAAGAGTGAGTTTCGTGTGAGCAAGAGTGACTCCACATTGAACGAGCAGAGTAACTCCATTTTGGACATGCGCAGAGAACTTATCAGACAACACCCAGAGAGCTACCTGGTTGCCCTGGTAATTGGGTGTAACCAGCTACACTCCAAAGGTCTGCTACTGAAGATGAGAGGACAGTCAGGGTTGCTGGCTGGCTGCCCTGAGAAGGTGACATCAGAAAGGCACTCAGAACTGCATAAGAACTGAGGTCTTTTGCAGCTTAGAGAGCCAATCTCGACTGAGAGGCGACCACACTGTCACTCTGCTCTGAGAACCCTCCACTCTGCTCTGCTCCACTCGGCCAAACCTCTGTCGGACTGATCTCCCAGCCCAGCCATCCTTCCTCACTCAGCCAGGACTCTGATTGACTTTGGGTCTGATTTGTTACTCTATTTTACCCAATTATTGTATTACTTTGTGTGCTTTACTGTTTGGTGTATTGATGGTTGATGTTTGAGTAAAGAGCATATTGAAAGGCATTTAAGACCTTGCGTGCTCTGTTCTTCACTCATGCCATGGCTACCGCGGAGGCCTCAGTCAGTGCCAGGTAGATCCTGGGGGCCTGAGAGTCTCTCGGGGGTTAGTCCCCCTGACTTGCAGGAAGAGACTGAAGCACGGACTGTGAGTCTAGCAGTCGCTCATGACACTAGGACAGCAGTAGTAACAGGGGTGACATCTCTGACACTAGAAGGTCTATTCAGAAACCCTTAAAACCACCTGGTTAGCCCTTCCCAACAGACATATGGCATCTATTTCTGAGTTTTGCCTCAAACCCATCTCTCCAACAGGAACACAAAACCACTGCAGGGGAAGTGAAAGTTAAGCTCAATTAACCCCAGGGACACTTCGGAAGGGAGCTCTGTTCTTTCACTTCCCCATGCAGACCCCATCTTTCCGACCCTGAAAACCCTTCTCCACCTTCCCTCAGGAAAGCCAGGCATTCAGGTAATTCTCCCACCATGCAGGGGACCCACCTGGGACCCAATCCTCCCATCCTGTGTTCATCTTCAGCCCAGTTCTGAGCACATAGAGAGCCGTGCGAAGTGCTGGCCAAGCTCCTGAACTCCTCTGAGCGGGGAGGACCAAGGGCAGAAGCTAGAACTGAGGCCTGGGAGCTGTGGATGCAGGCCCTGGCTTGGGTGGGACGTTTGTTGGTTTCCTTGTGCCTATTTGTGATCAAAGAGGAGCCTGCATCACAGAGTTTCCTTGGGTTTCCCCCAAGCTCTCCCTTTGCAGTGTGGTTTTCCTGTCTGAGCGAGGCCCAAGATAGCTTTGCTATCTGCCGCTTCACTACCCTGAACCACTCCTCTGCCTCCCCTCAGATCTTTTCTTTCTCGGGTTTTGGAGCCGTGTGGCTTCTTGCAGCAGATCCTGAAGAGTCGGCCTTTTCACACTTCATCTAGCCCCTCAACCCCCAAGACCCCATCTATTGAGAACAGACATCATCGTTCTTCATCCTGCCCCCTCTTAGACCCAGTAGATGCCAGGCCTGCCTCACTGCCTCACTGCAAAACATCTGGCTTGTGGTTACATGAAACCACAGGTTCCCTTCCGATTATATGAGCTTCCCGGGCCAGAGATTGTGATGTGACTCACAAACAGCTGATACCCGTGTTAAGGTCTGGGTGCTTGCCACTTGAAAAAGTTAAAAATTGGTGGAAAGAAAAGCAGGTTTATTCAGAATGTTGGTGTTCTGGGAAGATGGTGGACTCCTGTCCAAATCCCCAAAAAGGGGAATCTTGGTACTTCTTGCTGATGCAGTGAAAAATTAAAGGTCAGCAAGCTGATTAATATGCAAGCAGGGTTTATTAGTGATACATTCTCAGGAAAGAGAACAGGCCTAGCCGAGGTTGGAGAGAGAGCCCTAAGCCTCTGTTAGTGCTACGTGCTCAGTGGAGAGAACGGGCCTAGCTAAGGTGGAGGAGAGGGACAGAGAAAGGGGGAGAGAGTGAGAGCAACAGAGCTCAAGTGCCAGGGAGAGAGCTGGCGCAAAAAAGGGCAAAAGAGCTCTTGTCTCGAGGACTTATAGTTTGCTTGGTAGGGTGAGGGAGTTCCATATTGACTTGGCGGGAAAAGTGATGCATGCTCTTCCACGAGAGGATGCTCTTCCTCTAAGATGGGTGGAGGTCTATTGACGCAGATATTTTATCTTGCTCTAGACTACCTCTTAGGGCCGGCCGAGTGGCTCAGTTGGTTAAGAGCTCACTCAAGAGTTTGAGCTCTGAGCAACAGCGGTTCGAGTCCAGCCTGAGCTGAGCAGCCGCTGAGCTGCCAACAGGTAGCAGGATGGCTCAGCTAAAAACAAAACAAAACAAAACAAAACAAAAAAAACACTACCTCTTGTCATCTGTTGTTGTATAAACAGATACGTGGCTGGAGGCAGTCACTCAAAGCTAACTAGCTTTCTCTATGGTACTGTGGACTCCCTCCCAGCCCGCCTCCTTCGCCTACATTTTCTAACTTCTACCTAACACAAAGGCCACCTCCCTGTTTCTAGATCAGTCAGAAGGTTTTATAGGTACACAAGAAGAACAAAGGAAAGGAGGAGTCCGTCAGGCAGGTCCGAGGGCTGACATCGCTTCTTGGGGTCTGGTCTGTTTTTTTTTGTTTGTTTTTTTGAAGATTTTTTTTTTATTGGGGAATTGGGGGGATTGGAACAGTGCTTAGGAATTGGGGGAAGAGGAACAGACAAGTTGCTGTCGTTTTTTTTGTTGTTGTTCTTCAGTCTAGTTGTGGAGGATGTTGCTTCACTGGGCCAAGCTGGCACCATCATTG
>NW_017733131.1:31098-38768 GCF_001890085.2 Hipposideros armiger
CTCCCAATGCTGAGTAGTAAAGTGTGTGACTTAGTAAAAGATGAATAAAAATGCCAGAGAACAATGTTTCCAAATTACCCACAGACATGAATATTTGATACTTGGGAATGAAAAAGCAGGATTCTTGGGTATACTCAAGATTTCCTGAAATTCTAAGGTATTCTGTGTATTTCATGACATTTTATTCTTGTATTTTAAAATAATAATGAGTGGCCATAGTAATAAACAGTACACCATTGTACTGTGATAGGTTTATACTCAAATTACAGAGATGTTCTATTTCAAAAGGTATAACAAATGCATGGCTTTTTACCACTGTGAACCCATATATTGTGAAAAGATGATATATTTCAGTGTGTTTAAAAAATCATAGCAGCCTGACAGAAACGTTTTATAATAGAAAACATTAAAGAGAAAGAAACATCAACACTATGAAAATTTTTTAAAAATTAAAAACAAGTCTCTATCTTCCCCATTTACCAGTGATGACTAATTCACATTGAACTGGGGTATGTTACAGGGACCAGTGTCATTTGAGGACGTGACCATAGACTTCAGCAGGGAGGAGTGGCAGCATCTGGACCCTGCCCAGAGAAGCCTGTACCAGGATGTGATGCTAGAGATCTATAGCCACCTTGTCTCCGTGGGTGAGCAAGCACACCCGCCCTGCGAGTCTTGGATGGGCCTCGTCAGGGAGAGTTCTTTCCTTCTTGTGGAATGCAGTGGGGTATCTGTAGCATGTAATTGGTTTGTCTTTCTTTGTCTGAAATTGTTCATTCCTTTTGGGCATCTTTGAGTATTACTTTGTTCTTAGTGAAAGATGTTGAATTTTCTGATGAGCCCATGCAAAGCTTCATTGAACGGCCCCTAAAGCTCAAGACCACATCCCAATCCAATATCCTTTCTCATTCACAGGGTATCACATTCCCAACCCAGAGGTCATTTTCAGGATGGAAAAAGAAAAGGAGCTATGGCTAGGGGAGGATGAACTTCCACATCACAGGCATCAAGGTGAGTGACTGTTACCCTAGCGGGTGTGGATATCATTGAGGGGCCGTTATTCAACATACCACACTCATCCATTCCCACGGTGGTGGACACTTAGGTTGCCTCCTAATCCCAGTTTCTACAACTAATGCCACGATACATTCTTGTAAATGTCCCATAGGGATGGGTGTAACAGTTTCTCACAGGTAGATACTCTGGAGTGGGATTGCCTGGAGTGGATATAAATATACTTACTTTGACTAATAAACCATATTGCTCTTCAGATGAGCTGTGCAGCCTCCACTCCCATGTGCTGTGCGCAGGATTCGCATTTGCACACCTTGCTTGCCAACACTTAGCATGTACCAAATTTCTCATTTATGGCCCATGTGATGGGTAAAAGGGCTTACCCAAAGGGTTTTAATTTCTTTTTTCTCATAACTGAATAGTTATAGGAGCTCATCAGATCTGTGTACACTGCCCTTTGTGTCCATGGAGTTTTCTCAAGGCCTTTTTTCCTTTTTATTTGCCCCCTGAAGTCATTGATTTTTCTTTTCTGTGCTGGATCTCCTTTCTCTTTCATCCTGTAATTGTGTTGTCACCAGCTTGAGGCCCTATACTTCCCTCTGGTCATCCCTTCATATAGGAATTGTCTTAAAGGGCCCTTGTATGCTGATCATTAGGCCTCATATTTTTCTGATGATCCTATATCAACCCCTCACGTCCCCGAGCCTAAACTGTGTCCTGTTACCCTGTTTAGCTCTGTGGTGGACAGCTCCCATGAGATGACTCACTTTCTTTATTTTGGGCAGATCAGAAATTAGAATCATCACACAAATCTGAAATTCTTTTCACCTTATACATTTTGTCAGCTTCTTCTGTCTTTCTTAGCTCTTCCAGCTCAGTCTTCTAGTTTATTATTTTAGAAATCCCACCATTTTTTCTTCTTGCATGTATAATTCAGTTGCCCCTTTTTTTTTTTTTTTNCTGGCCCTCATATGTGGGATCCGAACCGGGGCCCTCTGGCGTCCCAAGCCAGTTTTTAACCATCGCGCCACTCGGCCGGACCTCGTCTGTTTTTAAGACAATGTTATTTCTGGACTCCAGACTCGGACTGGACAACTGAGGCCTGGGGCTTTATGTGTATCCCAGTATCTGGACATCTGAGGATTAAGAAATTGCTCTTTTCAGGTTAGGATTCTGTTGATCAAATGGATTAACGAGGAATTATGGGTAAACTTGAGAAAGGGAATAAAACGGAGTTCTTCAGTTAATCAGTGAGAGGAGAAACAAAGAGGAAATAGTTGAATATCAGGGTGGATCAAACTGCAAACTAAGTCTAACTACAAGTGGCTAGATAGCGAGCTATGCGGTGAGTCAAACTGAAGGGACCCGGGCCCGGACCCTAGGCCGGACAGATTCATGTTAAAAAATCCTACTTCAGCTACTCCAGCTAGACTCTAAGAACTAACAGCTCTTTTTGCTTCAGTACACCTGCTTTGCTTCTGCTGGGGAATAAAAGGTTAAAGAAAAACATTCCTCAGTTCCCCCTTCCTCCCCTCCCCTCGCCTCAATCTTAACATATCAAGAGGCTTCACAGCAGTTAACTCCCCCCATATCTTAACATATCAAAAGGCCTTACAAAAGTTAACTCCCCTGGCCTCTATCTTAATACTTCAAAGAGTTTTTGCAACAGTTAACTTTAGTTTATCTACCTCGTCCTTAGTTTCTAACATTGATTATCCATATCTCTGAGGGACAGGTTGTGCGGTCAGCTCAACCAGGTCACCATATACTGTTAAGACATCTGAACATAACGGTACTGTTGTGACAGCGGGATGCGGTTTTAACTGGAATAACTGCACATTCTTTTTTGGCTTCTGTAACTTGCTTTGCTTATAGCCCTGCCTTATAAAAACCCTATCCCCTGAGTCTTAGGCGCCATCTCTCCTTAGTTGGAGAGGCGGTTGCTGAGCTTAGCTTAATAAGATCTTCGGAACCTAGTTTGACATCCAGCCTCTTTGTTAATTGTCTGGACCCAAAAAAACTGCAAACTAGCTAAGTCTAATTATGTTATTGATTTACCGAATTTCACTCTTACATGGCCAGGTGAAGAGACGCATAGGGCAAGGTAGGGGGAAAGGGTGCAGGGCTTCCAGGCTCTTTCCCATCAAGCACAGGACTCTCCCAAATCTCCATGTGTTCGCCACCCTGGAAGCTGTCAGAACCCAGTTCTTTTGGGTTTTTATGGAAGCTTTCTTACATTGGAATGATTGATTATATCATTGGCCTTTGGCAACTGATTCAACCTCCAGCCCCTTAACCCCTCCCCAGAGGTGGGGGAGGGTGGTGTAGGACTGAAATCTCCAACCCTTTAATCACAAGGTTGGTTCCCCTAGCAATCAGCTCCCACCTACCTTTGCTTTCCCCAAAGTCACTTCATTAACATAACAAAAGACACCTTTATCTTTTGCAACACTTAGGAAATTCCAAAGGTTATGGGAGCTCTGTGCCAGAAGACCAAATATTTCATATTACATTTCTTATTACAAATCATTATATCACAAACATCTACCTCATTCAGTCTCTCTGATGATGCAAACCTCCTACAATACAGTGTGACTATAATGCAAAGAAATAACAGGCAAAATTGAAAATTTCTCAAGAGATTCAGGATTTCATGAAATCAAAGGTGAAATGGATGTTTGGAAAATGTGCCAGAACTATAGATTTGGAAGGATCTAGAAGAGTCAGACCCATTAATACAATAAGAAAAAATCAGTAAGAATGATGGCATGATGATTCAAAACAGCAATCTGAACATCAAAGGATTACCAATGGTCCTTGGGAAAAATGTTGAAATCCTCAAACACTTTTGCAAACAACGACCTTAAGCAATTTTTTCTTGAGCACATCATAGGAACCTAATATTTGTTGAGTGGATGAAATAGAATAAATATTATATTATATTTCTCATGTAACAGCTCATTCTCATGTAGCAGCTCTGTTTTAAACATTTTGCATGTGATAATTTAATTATTCAATCCTCACAACCCAAGAAACTGAAATACACACACACACACACACATATATATATATATATATATATATATATATATATATATATATATATACACACACACAAGTATATGTTGTGTCTGCTTGCTCACGGGCGGTGAAAGAATTCACGAAGTCAGACAGAAATATAGAAGTAAGATTTATTAAAGTAAGAGGAGTAAAGCTGGGCAGTCTGCTGGAAACTACTGAAAACTACTGCCTCGAGTCTTTGTTCTCAAATTTTAAATTTTCTAACCAGGATGTAAATTTTTTTGGCCTATAGTTGGGGGTGGGAGAAGGTGCAGTTAAGCTGGTTAAGCTGGTTATTGCAACCTTTGCATACGTTATGTAGATTTAAGTTGGAGCCAGGAGAGTGGATCCCATACAGATGCAAAACCTCTCCTAAATCACTGGGCCTAAGTAAATAGAAACATTGAAACTGGTATGCATAGTAAATATACAGCAAGCAGAATCATTAAGAGGCTAAGAAAGAAAAGAAAGCTTTCAAAAAGTTCGAAGCTAAATTGCACTTATTAATTTGAATTATACCAGAGATCCAAATCTCTAGTTCCCCTGCCAACATGGGACAGCCCCAAGACTTTATTTGTGAAATTGCAAATTCAAGCCCTGGCTGTACGGAATAAAACTTCTTTGAAAATGGCGACCTCTATTGTCATGTCCCTATGGTCGCGGCCATGTCGTTTGCCTGACAGTCCCAGGAGGAAAGTGAACCGCAGAATAGAAATACCTACGCTGTAATACGCCATGATAACTATTGGCAGGTGTGGCTTCAAAGGTTCTAGTGAGCATGCGCACAGTTCAATCCGCCCTGGACGTGGGCCAGAGTGGCCATTTCGCCTACGTTGTCCACTGGTTCTTACCCGTGTGTCGCATGCAAGATGTTGAGGTGATTTGGAATATTAGCAGTGGGGATTCTGTGGGGTTAGTGAGGTGAAATCAACTTGGTGTGAGTGATATAGTGGTTGGGGGACCAGTGAGTGGTCTGTGGCATGAATGATGTCGGGTCTGCAAAGTGATGGGAGGGAATCTGGGGTGAGTGATGGGGTTCTTAGTGATGGGGATTGTGGGCTAAATGGCGTTTTCTAATTTAAGTTGGGAGATTGGCTCGTTAATTTTCACTTTTTTTGCATATTTTCTGTATGTGTGTAAGTATTTTTGTAACTTAAATTCCAAGTGTACTTTAATGTCAGATTTTATATATTGTTGGCGCATGAAACTTGCTCATTTGAGGACAATGAAGGTGCGTCTTAAGAGGGCTTAGTAGATGGCAGTGGGGGACACTAGGGGAAACAATCACTTGCTTGAGGGACTGTAGAAGGCAGTGATTGACTGGGAGCAGGAGCTTCAGGGATTGGAGGACATTGAGGGTCACATTATAACACACTCGACTCGGGGGCAGTGATTAGTGACCTATGAAATCGGTAAAGTGGGGTGCTAAGGGTAGCATATGAGAACCAGTCGACCAGAAGCCTAGGAAGTAAGTGATGGGGGCTTGTGAGGGTGCCTGCGTTGCTTTCTAGGCAGTGAGTTTTGGGGTCCTTCAGGAAAGGATGGTTGGGTCAGTGTTGGCCTCTCCTTGGGTGCCTGTGGACACGGTAAAGGTCAGTGGTTGACAGTTGAGCAGATTGATGATGGTTTCCTTTTGAGGTGCATTGTTTTGAACCCAATTGTTGGGGATTATTTTGGGTCCTGTGGAAATCACACTTCCTGGGAAACATTTATTGGCAATCCGGGTAGTGATGATTTCAGGAACCTGGCCATTTCAGTGGCTGGGAGGCATTTTGTGACCTTTTGACAGTCCTGTGGTCCACTCATTGGGGATTTCTGGAGGTCAGAGCTGTCAGTGACTGCATTTGCATGTGTGTTGGGGGTGGGAGGTGGGAGTGGTAATTCATTGTGGACAAGCCAGAAATGGATAAGTGATTAGGGTCCTGGTACGGTCTGCAGTTTTTTCAGGTCAAGGTGAGGTTGAGTACAGTGAATTTAAATTTTATCTTTGTCAGGAAAGGCTGAGATGTCTAGGGTGTTATGGATGGGCATTGAAATGTCCAGAACCTTGGGCATACCAGATATGGCTAGTTCAAAATGGAAATGGTGTTTCTGGAAGCTGACCATATAGGGGATGACATTGGATGGTGGCGACTATGTGCACTTTAGAATGAGGCGAACGTGGGTCTGATTCTCTTTGCAGACTGAGTGACCTTAATGCAAACTATGTAACAGCATTCAACTTCAGTTTCCTTATCTACAAAATGAGTATAATAATTATACTCTTTAGCTGACAGTGTTGTGTGAAAGTTAAACAAGGTACCTGACTTGCAACCTGCTGATTTTTATTCGGTGTTTACCACATGCCAGGCAGGTGCCGAAGGCTTAATAAGCCTCATGTCCTGTGAGTTTCCCAGTGCCCAATCCCTATCCTCCTCCTTATTTTGGAAACTAGAACTAACATGATAACGTCATATTCTCACAGCTAAAAGTGGCAGAGCTGCAATTAAACCATTAAGTTTGGTCCAAACTTACAGTCGTTCTTTATTTTTCACTGGTTAATAACTAGAGTTGGATTTTTCTGAACTTTGGTTATTTATCTAGCATAGTGACCTTCACCTAAGAGCCCCCAGAAATATTTGTGTGGAGCAAATGTTAGATGAGTGACCATGTAGTCATTGCCCTTCCAGGGCTTCTTGGTGTCTCAGCAGAGCCCCTGGGTCAGGCCACATCCTCGAGGCTATAGGACCTCCCTTCATAGCCCAGCCCACCTCTCCCCAGCAGCTCTGATTGGAGCCTCCAGATGCCCACGCAGCTTCAGGCTCCTGGGAAAAGTGGAGTTGTCTGCAAGAAAGACCAAGAGTTGAAGCCCAGAGGAGACATGCCTGCTGATGTGAATTTGCCCCAGAGGCCCCAGGTCCTGGGTCCAGAGGAGCAGGATAGATCGTGTGAGGTAAGCAGGAGCCCCAGGGACAGTTATTGAGAACTTCTGGGCAGACACAGGAAGCAGCAGGTTCTGGACTTCCTGTGCCTGAGACAGTCTGGATCTTCCTGTCACAGGCCTGTGTTATAGAGGAAACAGAACTGGCGATGATGAAAGAGGTGACTATGTTGGAGAAGAGGGTCAGCCCTAGGGCCAAGGAAGAAAAGTTGGCCCCTGGTTTGGGTGGGAAGCCCTGGCCCCAGGCCGGAAAGTGCTCACTCCTTCCTGCTGGGCATAGGCTAAGATCCTTCACCACCACTGGTCTTTGCATATTCTCGGCTGGTTCCCAACCGATTCCTGCTTACCTGCTCAGTGGGGTCGGCTTGTTTCCCCTCTGTCCTCATAGTTTATTGAGTGATAGGATACTAGAGCAAGAACTGGTGCTTAAGGACCGGTGATTTTTCCTGTTTTAAAAGATGAATAAAAGACCCGCGGTGGCAGCGGCGGCAGCACGTCTCCCAATGCTGAGTAGTAAAGTGTGTGACTTAGTAAAAGATGAATAAAAATGCCAGAGAACAATGTTTCCAAATTACCCACAGACATGAATATTTGATACTTGGGAATGAAAAAGCAGGATTCTTGGGTATACTCAAGATTTCCTGAAATTCTAAGGTATTCTGTGTATTTCATGACA
>NW_017733131.1:40608-56395 GCF_001890085.2 Hipposideros armiger
GTGCTCTTCCCGGGTGAGGCAGTCAGTTGCCGGCCATTGGATGGCCGGTATTGGCAGCTCACGTTGGCTGCCAACCTCTCACGGTAGGTCACAGCAGCCCACTGCCAGCCCCGCTGCAGCCTATGCCGTCGCTGGCGACATACAGCAGCCCAGCTCTAGCTTGAGCTGTTGTTCACCATCTTAGCTCTAGAGGGTGCAGCGTCACTGGCCCCCATGTGGGATCTGAACTGGTAGCCCTGCTGCTCAGAGCTCGCACTCCCAAGCCAACTCTTTTTTTAGCCGAGCCATCCTGCCACCTGTTGGCAGCTCAGCTCGGGCTGGGAATCGAACTGCTGTTGCTCAGAGCTCAAACTCTTGAGCAAGCTCTTAACCAACTGAGCCACTCAGCCGGCCCCCAAGCCAACTTTCAACCAACGAGCCACTCGGCCGGCCAACCCTTTTTCTTAATCCTAGTGGTAAAACCATAAAGCACCTCCCTATTTTCTCAGGGTTGGCTTATTCTGTTCCTCATGTGATTTATAGATTGACATCATATATGAATTAAATCAAGATGCTCTTGACCGATTTTATTACCACAAAGATTGAGGTTTTGTTTCTTTTTTTAAAGATTTTTATTGGGGAATTAGGGAAGGGGAACATTGTGTTTTTCCAGGACCCATCAGCTCTAAGTCCAGTCGCGACTTTCAATCTGGTGGTGGAGGGGTGTGTGCATAGTCCACCATCCCATGCAGGAGTTGAACCGGCAACCTTGTTGCACACTTGAGCCACCCAGCCAGCCTTCGGCAGCTCACGGCTGCTCAGCTCAAGGTGCCATGTTCAGTCTTAGTTGCGGGGCGGGGCGCAGCCCACCATCCATGTGGGTGTCAGACCGGCAACCTTGCTGCTAAGAGCACGCGCTCATACCAGCTCGGGCGCAGCTCATTGGCCCATGTGGGAATCAAACCAGCGACCCTGTTGCTCAGAGCTCGCGCTCTTAACCAACTGAACCACTCGGCTGGCCCCTTTTGTTTCTATTTTTTTATCAAAAAAAGGTTTTGGTGCAAAATACAGTTATGCAAAAATATAGTTATTTCCTACTATGTAGGATTAACACTTTTTAGTGACATTATCATCGTGGCCACATATTTCCAATTTAAAAATGTACCTGAATAGTTTTCATCACTCATCCTCTACTTCATTGTTTTCATATATTCTTTAATATCTACTATATAGACACTATATATATATATATATATATATATATATACATATATCTAATATATACAGACAATATACATTGTCTATAGGATGATTCTACATATGGTCTGTTGATTATTTTGTACTCTGCCTACTTAACTTTTTTTTTTAAGGTTTTATTGGGGAATTGAGGAAGGGAACAGTGTTGGGGAATTGGGGAAGGGGACTTTGTGTTTTTCCTGGACCCATCAGCTTCAAGTCGTATTGTTGTCCTTCAGTCTTAGTTGTAGAGGGCACAGCTCAGCTCCAAGTCCAGTTGCCACTTTCAATCTAGTTGCAACGAGGGGCGCAGCCCACCATCCCATGCGGGAGTTGAACCGGCAGCCTTGTTGTTAAGAGCACGTGCTCTCACCAGCTGAGCCATCCTGCCACCTGTTGGCAGCTCAGCGTCAGCTCAGCTCGGGCGCAGCTCACTGGCCCATGTGGGAATTGAACTGGCGATCGTGTTGCTCAGAGCTCGTGCTCTAACCAACTGCGCCACCCGGCCAGCCACCTACTTAATTTTTATTATGTCATTGTTAAGCATGAGGAAATCATTCAGGATATAAAAATTATTGAATTTCTGAAGATAGGCAGAAAATATTTTCTTCTATTTAGAAGGATAGTTTAAATATCTGCTGAGTTAAATTCAAAGGAACAGAGATTGTAACTGGATAGAGTGGGTAATAGCATGTAATATGAAAATCATCAGCGTTTTTACATTAATCATGTCTAATAACTGGGGGGCATAGAGGGTGACTGCTTTTGAAGGTCAGAGAAAGAAAATGGTGTCACCTCAGAGGTGCAATGACGTAGCAAGACAGTTTTAAGGGCACAGTATTTGTAAATGTCCAATGAAGCAATTTTGAATCAGAACAAAGGAGCAGGCAAAGTAAGCTTAATGGGGATAGAGAACGTAAGTATATGGTTGGATTTGGTAATAAATTGGACTATTTTTGAGTCAGCATTATTAAGCCGTGTTGGAGAGCTGTGGATAAGCTTTTCAGCATAATTCTATTGTATAGTGCACATTTGTGGCAATGATTTAGATATCATCAGGTTCAGCAAGAGTTTAATGATCTGAATGAAATGAAAAGTTTAAAATGTTTCAAATATATGCCTGAATGTGAGATCCTCAGAATAAATGAAAGCCAATATTTGGGTAAAATTACTATATAAGAATGAAAAACGAAACAGAAAACCAAATAATTCGATTAAAAAATAAGTAAAGAAATTGAATAGCCATTTCTCCAAAGATGTTACACAAACATCCAACAATCATATGAAAAGATGCCCAACATCACTAATTATTAGGGAAATACAAATCAAAACCACCGTGTGATATCACTTCACAGCCATTAGAATAGCTACTGTTAGAAAACAGAAAATAACAAGTGTTGGTGAGGATGTGGAGAAATTGGAACCCTTAGTCACTGTTGTAATGGGAATGTAAAATGGTGCAGCCGCTGTGGAAAATGTAATGGCACGTCCTCAAAAAATTGAACACAGAATTACCATATAATCCAGCATTCTGTTTCTGTATATATTCAAGAGAACTGAAAACAGAGAGATTTGCAAACCCATGTTCATAAAAGCCCTATTCACAATAGCCAAGAAGTGGAAGCAACCCAGTTGTCTATTGATGGATAAACGGAGAAACAAAATTTGGTCTAAACATACCATGTAATATTTTCAGCCTGAAAAAGGAAGGAAATTCTGACACCAGCTACAAGATGGGTGAACCTTGACGAAATTATAATAAGTGAACTAAGCCAGTCACCAAAGGATAAATACTGTATGATTCCACTTATATTATCTACAGTAGTCATATTCATGGAGACAGAAAGGAGAATGGCGGTTGCAAGACCCTGAGGGGAGAGGAAAAAGGGGAGCTGTGTTTAATGGGTGTGGAGTTTCAGTTTTGCAAGATGAAAAGGTTTTGAGATTGCATGCACAACAGTGTCAATGTACTTAACACTACTGAACTGTAGACTTAGAAGTGGTTGATTTTATATTGTGTTTTTATCATTTAAAAAGTTAATGATAAAATTAAAGAGCATTCTCATTTTTAAAAATGCATAAAATGAATGAAGTTTTTTTTTTAACATGACAAGGGGTTTGGAATACAGTTTATCCAAGTGACTGAAAGACAAAAAAACAATATATAATGGCCATATCATGCTCAGTATTTAAATCTCTGGGGGCGGGGGGTGGGGGTGGCAGGGGATAAAGTAATAGTAAAATTTAGCCACTTTTTTTTTTTTTAATCTGCTCTGTCTTATGTTCTATACTAATAAATTGGGTTATATTAAGTAACATAAAGCTGAAAGTTATAACAGAGATCAAAGTCCAATATAATAATTTCTAGAATAATTTCTCTTCTGTAAGACAGTTCTAAAAGGCAGGTCAGCCAGTAGCCTTACTTTCTGTATGCACTCGGTTTTTTCCCTTGTCATTGCCACACTATCCTTTATGATATTGTTGAGCTGCGTGATTGAATGTGCATCACATCCAAAGCCAGTTCTCCTAGGTAGAAGAGGGGTGGAGGGTATTGAGAAGCTGTGGTTTACCGCCCTGGCCCAGAAGTGGGCATAATCTAGGCACATTCCATCAGCAAAAATAGTCTCACGGTCACATCTGATTGCAAAGGAAATTGTGAACTGTTATGTAGCTTTGCCGGCTATGTCCCTGGCCACAACTAACTTCTATGGAAGAAGGGTGAAACATTCTAGGGGACAGCTTGCTTGTCCAGTCTTCCAATATACCTTTCATGGGGCATGTATATATTCCTAGTCTCGAGAAAACAAATTTCAGCTTCATGGAGAGTTGAGTTTGGGCATAGGTATTCTCTCACTGCTTGGCTATGTCAGGACTGACACCTGAAGAGTTTTCCAGAGGATATACAGGGCTGATGGATTTGGTATTTTTACTACCAAGTGGAAGGAAGCTGGGAGATGAGTGACAATTTAGATCTGAAAGCTAATGAAGATGACTTTCAAAATAAAACAGCCAGTTATTTTTACTAGCAAATATTGGTTTATTTGGGACTAGCAGAGAATTACAATTTGGGACAAGCCTGCTCTTGCAAAAACTATAGGCAAGTCCAGCGAACAAAGGAGAGGAACCTTATTTAACAGAGAAAAAGGAGGGAGAGGGGTATTTTGTTCAAAAGTCCATTGGAGGAAAGCAAGAGTTCAGGGTGGTGATGACCTCTCGTTGGCAGAGTTGTGAGGGTTCCACTGGCTGGGCTTGTTGCTGGGCAAGGAGAAAATCTTCCTCCTGTGGGGGTAGTAGAGATACTTCTTGTTAGGAACGCAAAGTACATCTCTTGTTGGGGTCTCTTCCTGTCGGTGCCTGTAATTGACACTTCTTCCTGTTGGGGTGTATAATAGATGTTGAGGGTAATGTGTGAGAATGTCTCCTTCTGGCCTTTCAACTCCATTTTACATGAGATTTCCTTTATTCAGTTTCACAAAATCCTGTACTGTGAGCTTCTTCCTTTAAGCCTTGACTATTCACAGATGTTGTCCTATAACACTTGTCTGTTTTATCTTTGATCCTGTAGTCATCCCACTAGGTCTAGGTATCTAGACTGCCTACATAAGTGGAGCCAAGTTGCCTTTGTTCAAATCTAATTTTCCCCACGAGTGAGAAAAGTGCTTTTGGCCAATTATTCAACCATTCTGTGCCTCCTTTTTTTCATCTATAAAACAGGGACAATGCATGTAGTTACCACGTAGGTTGTTGTGAGGATTAAATGAGTTTAAGTTTATGTGTGTATCACATAGAACATTGCCTGGCAAATGCTAAGTGCTATACAGATGAGTGATTGGCATTTAATAAGGGCTGTGCGACTGTTTCCTCTCATCGCCAGCACCACCACCATTGTCATATGTCTCAGTTATTTCCCTGTGCTCAATCTTGTCAGATCCATATGATTTCCCCTCTATCCTTTTCTAACTATTCATTGTGTCTATTTCATCTTTTTCTCCTTTTAGGAGGGGAGTTTGGGTTTGAAACCCAACAACAGGAAATTTCTGAAAAAGCTTCATTTCATAATGATATGGCAGGCAAAGTCACAAGAGATGGTTCTTGGTGTTCTGTTTTAGAAGAACTGTGGAAAGATGCTGACCATACAGAGAGAGATCAGCAAAATCAAAATAAACCTTCACATCCTGGGGCCTTCCTCAACAAGAAAACATTCAATACAGAGAAAGACTGTGAATGTAAGGACCCTGGGGAAATCATTCATGTGAGGCCCCACCTTGTTTCTTCACAAAAAAGACCTCACAAACATTGTTTGTTTGCAAAAAGTTTGAAGCCTAACCTAGAAGTAAATCATCAAAATCAAAGCATTAGTACAAAATACCTTGATGAGATTGTTGGATCTGGTCAGCTATTCACTCATAGCTCTTCCAATGCCAGCTGCAAGAATATTCATACAGGAGAGAACTTCTGTGAAGGTAATCAGTGTACAAAAGTCCTCAGCCGTAAACAGTCACTCGCACAACATCAAATTCATACTCAGGAAAAACCAGATAAATGTACTGAATGTGGAAGGGACTTCCCCCAGAAGTCACACCTTAGGCAACAGAGATTCCATAGTGTAGAAAACCTCCAGGAATGCAGCAAATGTGGAAAAGCCTTCACTCCACAACCAAAACTCAGTGTACATATGACAGACCCTCCAGGTGACATACCTTATATATGTAAGGAATGTGGAAAAGTCTTCATTCAGAGGTCAGAACTGATTACACACCAGAAATTTCACACTAGAAAGAAGCTCCATAAATGCCATGAATGTGGAAAAGCCTTTTTCCAGATGTTATCTCTCTTCAGACATCAGAGAACTCATACAAGAGAAAAACTGTACAAATGCAGTGAATGTGGCAAAGGCTTCTCCCAGAATTCGACCCTCATCATACATCGGAAAATTCATACCGGTGAGCGGCAGTATGCATGCAGCGAATGTGGGAAGGCCTTCACCCAGAAGTCAACACTTAGCTTGCACCAGAGAATTCATTCAGGGGAGAAATCCTATGTGTGTATTGAATGCGGGCAGGCCTTCATCCAGAAGGCACATCTGATTGTGCATCAAAGAAGTCACACAGGAGAAAAACCTTATCAGTGCCGCAGCTGTGGAAAATCTTTCATTTCCAAGTCACAGCTCGATATACATCATCGAATTCATACTGGGGAGAAACCTTATGAATGTAGTTACTGTGGGAAAACCTTCACCCAAAAGTCACATCTCAATATACACCAGAAAATTCATACTGGAGAAAGACACCATGTATGCAGTGAATGTGGGAAAGCCTTCAACCAGAAGTCCATACTCAGCATGCATCAGAGAATTCACACTGGAGAGAAGCCTTACAAATGCAGTGACTGTGGGAAAGCCTTCACTTCCAAGTCACAATTCAAAGAGCATCAGCGAATTCACACTGGAGAGAAACCCTACGTATGCACTGAATGTGGGAAGGCTTTCAATGGTAGGTCAAATTTCCATAAACATCAGATGACTCATAGTAGAGAAAGAACTTTTGCCTGTTACACATGTGGGAATGCCTTCATTCAGAAATCAGAGTTGATTACACATCAGAGAACTCATATTGGAGAGAAACCTTATGAATGCTGTGACTGTGGGAAATCCTTCAGTAAGAAACCACAACTCAAAGTGCATCAACGAATTCACACAGGAGAGAGACCCTATGTATGTACTAAATGTGGAAAGGCCTTCAACAACAGGTCAAATTTTAATAAACACCAAACAACTCATACCAGAGACAAATCTTACAAAAGCAGTTATTCTGTGGAAGACTTTACCTAGAAATCAATACCTAGTATGCATTCACGTATATATAAAAGAAACCCTGAATTTCTGGAAGAAAAAAATCTCATGTGTCAGATTTAATTGTATGTTATAGAATTCATGCTTTAGAAAAGCTCTAGGAATGGATTGCATATCACAGAGTTAAACATTGTTTTATGTGAGGAAAATCACTCAAAAAACTTTTTTTTTTAAGATTTTTTTTAAAATTGGGGAGTTGGGGGAGGGGAACAGCGTTGGTGAATCGGGGAAGGGAAACAGACAAGTTGCTGTCCTTTTGGTCTTCAGTCTAGTTGTAGAGGATGTCGCTTCCTGGCCCATGTTGGTATTATCATCGCGTTCTTCCCAGGTGAGGCAGTTGCTCACCGGCCATTGGACGGCCACTCACAGTGGCACATGACAGCTCACGAAAGAGTGCACGCCAGCTGCCGGCCAGCCCTGCTGCAGCTTACGCTGTCACTAGTGACTCAGCAGCCTAGCTCCAGGTCGAGCTGTTGTTCACCATCTTAGCTGTAGAGGGCACAGTGTCACTGGCCTGCGTTTGGGATTCGAACCAGGGTCCAGCTGCTCAGAGTTGGCGTCCCAAGCCAACTCTTAATCAATGCGCCACTCGGCCGGCCCAGAAAAAACTTTTAAGGATGAGTGTGAAATTTGTCTACATTTGTACTACCCTTGTTAGGGATTATAAAATTCATCTGGGGAAGAAACCCTGGAAGATGTATTGAGAAAAGTGTTTCTATAGATAGTGGTACAAGGCAGATTGTTACCAAGTTATTTATAAGACAGTTTGTAGGGAATTTATATTAATGATAACCCTGTTTGATGGGGGATATCAATATTTTTAAAGTGCCAGCAAACTGAATTATGACTGCACAATATTATGTATGTATATTTATGTATGGACATAAATTTATATGGTCAGGTCAATATATATAGTCCATATTTGTACTATTATATATATTATATATGTAAAAAAAAAATATATATATATATATATATACACACACACACACCCCACCCTCAGTTCTGTAGTGTTTGCTACAATGTAGGAGGCGTGGATAGAGTATATATTTTTAAAAAGGATGTAATTGTATTTATCAAATTTATTCCCTATTGATATTTGTATTCTGAGGTTGCACAGTCAATAATTATCCATTGCTTTATATATATATAGACACATGAATGTACATTTTTGTTAAATGCCTAAATATGACTATAGTGTATACTGGTCTTCATGATGCAGTTTTGTTTTTTTTTCTTTTGCTCATGATTAGCGTAGCATTCCCCTCCCCCTTTCTTTCTACCTCCACCATCTATGGCGAGCCTCTTCATAAATAACCAGTGTCAACCTTTTAGTATGGATTCTTTCATATTTTTAAGTAGGCTCCTGTCATATACACCAAGAGTCAGCAAACGGCCATCTTTTTTTAAATAAAGTTTTATTGGAACATACTCATATTTGTTTATGTGTTATCTGTGGCTGTTTCATGTGCTCCAATGGCAGAGTTGAGTAATTGTGGCAAGACCATGTAGCCTGCAAGCCAAAAATATTTACTCTCTGGCCCTTTACAGAAGTTTACCAACACTTGTTATCCATACACACTCATTACTATGCTCATAATCACACCTATAAAGGACCTTTCCTCTTTGTTTTGTAAATATTGAATCTTCATACACATGTGTGCACCTTGTTCTTTTCACTCTACAATACAGCTGTCCAGTGGCTGCATGGCATTCCATTATGTGGACGTGCTGCAATTTATTCAACCATCCTCACATTTTTATTCATTCTTTCCCTTACTGTTTTTTTTTTTTCCTACAAGAAGCAGAATACCATAGTCTTTAAGTGGACAGGCCCAGGAGCCAGGTTCCTGTATTTGATTCTACATCAATTGTTAGCTAACTCATCTGTCCTGGTTTTCAAAAGGAAGATTGTAATAGTGCCCACACCCCACGAGTCATGAAAAGTAAGTGTATGTTAAGCACTTGGAACAGTGTGGAGAGAACCAGTGCTTGGTAGATTTGAGGGCGACCCTGAATGGACAAAAATTGACAGGATGGGGATTAGGGATGGCAGAGAGAAGAAGCGAGCAAAATAAACTCTCCTTTAATAAGAAATCAGGTGCGAGGGCTGGTTTCCCACCTGGGATTCCATTCCAGCCTCCAGATACCCCTCAGCTTGGCACTGGGGCTCCTGGGACTAAGAAGTTAATGTCCTTTATAGCGGAGCAATACTCCATTGTATAAATGTACTACAGTTGAATGAAGGAGCAGAGTAAACAGAAATGGTATCAGATATAGAGAAAGCTGATGGTTGCTAGTTGGGAGCGGGGTAGGGATGAGGGAGAAAGGGAAAGGATTAGACAGCATAAATACATAACTACAGTATTGCCACAGGGATATGAAAGTTTGAGGAATATAATTAATAATGCTGTAAATATTTTATAGGGTGTCAGATGGTCACATGTCTTGTTAGGGAGACCGCATCATAGGTGGGGTAGAGGTTTGATCACTGCACTGTACACCTGAAGCTGATGTATAATATTGTATGTCAACTATAAGTGACTATATATATATAGTCACTAGATGTGGAGTATAGAGTGGGAGTGGAATCAAGGGAATTGTAATAAATATGTATGATATGGGGGGAGTGGGGCGGCGGATTGGGGGAGGGGGGTTGTCACTTCAAGGGGTAAAAAGTATAACTATTGCACCGTGTTGTACAGCTGATACTAATTTTATTTTAAATGTGTATTTCACAATAAAAAATTATAATAAAAGAAGTTAATGTCCACTGTGAGGTTGGTGTAGGGGGGCTGCAGCTCCTTGGAGAGCAGCCTGTAGCCCACTGAGCTCGTGCCATCGTGCCATTGTGCCATCACCTGCCTTGGATCCAGGCTAGGAGGCCAGAACTGGGGGCGAGGGGTAGGAGGGGCAGCCATGTGAGCTCAGGTCTCTGGGACTGTCCAGGACCACCCCTCCTCCAACATGGACTCACCTCTCGGGGTTCTGCTTGTGTCTGGGGTCCTGCCACTCCTCCAGCATCTGGTGGTGGCCAAAGAGCAGGTGGAGCTGTGAGAGGAGCATTTCCCTTAGTTTAAGCCTTACAGGGGAGAGGATAAGGAGGCCAGATGCCTGTCTTCTCTGATAGGCCCGCCCCACAGCCCAGCCTCTAAGGCCAGGGTGCCTGTGTCCCCCTCATCCAGGGCAGCCCATCTCCTCCATGCCATGGAGGGACCTCCAGCTCCCTGTGCTAGGCTCCCTAGAGCAGGGCCCCCCACCTGGCAGCGATGTCATCGTCCTCACGATGCCAGCCCCAGCGTGTGTTGGGGAAGCCATTTATCCTCAGGGGGTGGTGAACAGGGCGCAGGGCAAACACCCCTCCAAGGTTATCTGGGTAGGGCAGTCTGGAGAGGCAGAGAGAGTTGGAAGCACAGGGAATTTCAAGCAACTGGCCCTGGCCCTCTGGCTAGGATCTCCAAGGTTAATTTCTGGGTTACCCCTTCTCAACTCACCCCTGTGTTAACCTCTCCCCTGACCCTTGAGATGTCCCCTTGTCTAATCCTGGGGTAGCTCTGTCCCTGACCCTTATGATGACCCCTCACTTGACCTTGGGATATCCACTCACTGAGTCATCTGACAGGCCCATCTTGTGACCCCATTGATGGCCCCTTCCTGACCCCTAGTTAGTCCCTCCTATCATTCGTTCCCCTTCTCTGACCTCCGTTAATCTCTCTGCCTGCCACTTTATTAAGTGCATCCTGACTCCCTTATTATTAACCAAATCCACCCCCACTTGACACCTACATCCAAGAGGATGATTCTTCATTGGATGAGGCCTTCCCGCAGACTGCTTCGTCCCCTTGCTGCCTCAGCCCAAGGGATCAGGGTCTGGACCTTACAAATGGACAGGTCCAGGGAAGGGCAGGGTCTGGCCAACAGTCCCCCTCCCTCCACCTATTTGTAGTTGAACTTGTCTGTGGCCACAGACACATGGGCAGGAGAGATGTCACAGGTGTAGAGGTTGCAGTTGTCCTCGGAGTAGGTTCACATCATGGAAGAAGACACAGTCCCAGTCCTCCTGCATCGCCTCCCAGAACCCCATGTTGCATAGCTTGCCCTGGTTGAAGGCAGTGTTGTTCAAGTGGGTGGACAGAGATACTCCGTGCTGCCCTCACCAGCAGGCAGTAGTGTTCCCCCGCCTGCCAGGCCAGTCCTCTCTTACCTTTTCAAGTGCCATTCTCTTACCTGGAACCCCTTCTTATACCCACTGTGGAGCTGGAAAACCCATACTTGTCCGGGAAGGTTCATTTCAAAGGTCACCTTCCCCTGGGAAACTTTTCTTGGATCCCCACCCCCATCCTACGTGGAGTCAGTAGTTTCAGCTTCTCAGCTCTCCCTCTTTGGCCATCTTCTAGGTTCTCAAGGATCATCACCTTCAAGAGGCCAACTGAGGGAGGCAGAGGTTAGGAGTGATCAGGGGCCGCCTGTGTCTGTTTCTGCTCCTACTAGACAATGACCAGGTCTGATGACCAAAAACCATGAGGCTTGCCTCTCTTCTTCCCCTTCTTCTTCCTCCACCATCATCATCTTCTTCATCACCATCACCTTAATCATTACCATCATCACTTATTATCATGTTCATCATCATCATCGCCATCATATTTATCATTATCTTCATTATGTTCAACACCATCAACATAACCACCTCAACTCCATCATCACTGCTACCAATATCACCATCATCACCATCACCAACATCACCACCATCATTACCATGACCACTATCATTGTCACTGTCACCACTGTCATCATCAGCAGCAGCATCTTATTTATCACTGTCATTACCAGGATCATCACTATCAAAACCATCATCACCATCACCATAATTTTCATCATCATATCACTTATTGAGCACTTACTATGTGCCAGGCATTGGTCTCACTGCTTTACATTCATTAACTCGATTAATTTCCTCCCCACCCCACCCAATGATGGAGGTATTATCATCATCCCTGTCTCATGAATGAGAAAACCATGGCACAGAGGATAAGCTGTTCCCCGTTTCTACAGAATTATTCTGAGTAATAGTGTGTTGGATGGATGGATGGATGGATGGATGGATGGATGGATGGATGGATGGATGGATCGATGGATGGATGATTAGTCCAACACTCAGACTACACAGATAGTGGTGGGCAATGGGATTCAAACAAGCATCTAACTGACCCCAAACTCTTTAATTTACCTCTTAGCTTTATTGCCCATTCTGGTCATCCTGATCTCAGAGAAGCCAGACTCAGTGAGACTAAGCCTTTACTCCAGACAGCCATTCAAGCTGATCCTAGACTCAGCCAGTCTAGACAAAACCTTGACTCTGATTTTTCCCAATTCAAAACTTCTTGACTCATAAATCCAGCCCCCCAGATACTCTCTGGCCCAGCTCAGAGAGTGACAACTTCAGAGGGCTCAGAGACCTCTGCCCTTTTGTGCTTGCCCCTCCTGCCACACCTGGTTCAGCACATATATGGCACAGTGCAGTGGCTGGCACTGAAGGAAGGGGTGTAGATGGAAGAGCAGGTGCTGGAGGTGCTGGGCTTGCCCATAGTAGGGCACCACTACTGCTATGTGGTGCCATGCCCAACAGTCGGGTGGTTGGTGTTGGCCTCCCAGCTCCACCAGTGGGTTCTTTTCCACCACCTGCTCCATCGTCAGGTTCTCTGGGATCATCACCTTCAAGGTGCCACCGGAGAGAGGCAGAGGCCAGAGATGATCAAGGCCCTACCCCAGAAACCCACAACCCAGTTGTATTGGGTTGAATCACGCCGCCCCCCCCCCAAATTCTTGAGACTGTGACCTTATTTGGAAATAAGGTCATCACAGATGGAATTGTTTAAAATGCGGTCATATCGGATTAGGGTGGGCCTAATAGGAAGGCCATGTGAAACCCCAGAAAGAAGGCAGCCATGGAGGCATAGATGAAAGTGATGCGCCAACAAGCAAAGGAGCGCTGGGGATTGTCAGCAGCCACCAGAAGTGAGGAGAGATGCATAGGAGGGTTTTTTTCTCAGCGCCTCCAGGAGGAACCAATCTTTGCCAACACCTTGATTTTGGACTGCTGACCCCCAGAACTGTGAGAGCATAAATTTCTGTTGTTTTAAGCCACCCAGTTCGTGGCGCTTTGTTATGGCAGCTCTAGGAAACTAATACAGCAGCACAAAGGGCTCTGAACTGCCCCAGTTGGCTTAAAGATGCCCTGCCCCCCTGGTTTTCCCTCCATCTCTCGGTACCTCTGCCTCTGATTCTTACCTTATCTCTCCCCTAGCTCCCATGTTTCTCTCTTCTCCGCTCAGCAAGCTCATCACCTTCTGTGGCTTCTCTTCCAAGAGACCCTAAAAGCCCTATATCTGCCTCTTGAGCTCCAACCCCAACCTGCTTCTGCATGTCTCGTCCTGGATGGTTCCCATGCCGCCCACTATCCCCACATCTCAGAATAGCCTCTTTCTCAGTAACCTCCCTCGCTGAGAGCTCCACGGTCCACCCGCTCGCCCCCAGCTGTGCCTCCATTTCTGTGGTGAACTGTATTTTTTTCCAAAGAGGGCCACAATAATATCTCTTACCCGACATGCCCTTCTTATAATGTGACTTTGACATTAGTGCTACTGAGAGGTGAGTCTATGCCCCAACCCCTAAAATCAGGTGGGCTTTTGTGACTGTTTCAATGAGTGGAGTATGGCAGAAGTGACACTATGTGGCTTTTTTTGGACTGTTTATTCATTTATTTTTAAAATTTACTTATTCATTTTTTTAAATTGGGGAATTGGGGGAGGGGAGCAGTATTGGGTAATTGGGGAGAAGGACCAGACAAGTTGTTCTTCAGTCTTAGTTATGGAGGGTGCCAGTCCCCATCTGGCTGCCCGACAACACCTTGTGGCCTCTAAGCTCAAGGTGCTGTGTTACAATCTTAGTTGCAGGTGGACGTAGCCACCATCCCATGCGGGAGTCAAACCAACAGCTTTGTTGTTAAGAGTGAACACAGTATCCACTGAGCCATCCGGCCCACCATTGAACAGGGAGTCTTATTGTTAGGAGCATGTGCTCTCACCAGCTGAGCCATCCTGCCACCTGTTGGCAGCTCAGCTCAGGCGCAGCATCACTGGCCCATGTGGGAATTGAATTGGTGGCCCTGTTGCTCAGAGTTCATGCTCTTAAGCTAACTCTTAACCAACTGAGCCACCTGGCTGGCCCACTATGTAGCGTTTGAGGCTAGATCATAAAAGGCCATATGGCTTCCACCTTGTTTACACAAATACTTGCTCTTGAAGCTGTCAGCCCCCATGTAAGCTCTAGGCCACCACACTGTGAGGAAGTCTGAACTAGCCCACTGCAGAGACATCACAGAGAGCCCTTGAGATCACTTGAAGAGATCGAGGTGCCCAGCCAGCTCCTGCCACATCTGCCCCCTGCTGTTCATGCTCCAGCCATATCTCACTGCAACTGCATGAAAAACCTGGACCACAACTGCCCAGCTAAGCCCTTCCCCAAATTCCTGACCCACATAAACTTTGAGAGTTAATGATTGTTTAAAAACACTTAAGTTTGGGGGTGATTCATTATGATGCAGCAATAGGTTATCAGCATTCTCTCCATTATCCCCAGCTGCCAGGCCCACTGCCTTCTGCTTCCAGGTTCTGGCCCCTCCTCAGGGATTCTTCCTCACTCTTCAAAGCCCGAAGTGGGGTTGGAGGTGTAGGAGGCCCCTACAAACTTACTGGTGTAGGGTGAGTGGATGGGGGCAGTTGGGCAGATCTGCCTCACTGATGTCCAGAGAGTGGATGTGCCTGAGGTTGGCGTACACGTCCTGCTGAGGGATTCGTGGAGAGGAGACCTGGACCACAAAGGGTAGCTCTTCACTCACCCCCCAGCTTGTCTTGTTATGAGGAAGCTCAAAAAGGTGGTGACGCCATAGTGGTGGTGGTTTTGGTAGAGGAATAACCCCACAATCAGCAGTTGTACCCCCAGAAATAATAACAGGAGCCCCCTCTGCTCTTCCACTCTGGGAAAGAAAACAGAAGGTGATTCCTCCCGTTTTTCAAACCCCTCACTTTTGTGCCATGGGGCTCAGTCCCAGTCTCCTGCACCCATCCTTCCCTCACTGGCTTTGCACACTCCACAGAGGGGCGATCAGCGTGAGAGACTTGCCAAGGCCACTCAAGGCCACACGATCTGGGCGAAGAACCTGCCTTGTGCACATCCCCAGCCTCATTTCTTTCAACCTGGTCCAACCCTTTGGTCACACTGGACACCAGTGGGGCTGCCCCCTTGGGCAAGCAACTCAATCTCTCTAAGGCTCGATGTCCTGGTCTGTAAAATGGGGCTTATAGCTGGATCAGGCTCATTGGGTTGTTGTGCTATGACACGCCATGTGCATAGGCCAGGTGTGACACAAACTCCGCATTATTCCAGAACTAGGCTAGGTTCTTTCATATCTCCAGCATCCTGTATGGAAAGGACCTACCCCACTCCTGATCATTCTCGGTGCCCTTCCTTTCCATGCCCCTAGTGCAGTGGTTCTCAACCTTCCTAATGCCGCGACCCCTTAATACAGTTCCTCATGTTGTGGTGACCCCCAACCATAAAATGATTTTCGTTGCTACTCTATAACTGTAATTTTGCTACTGTTATGAATCGTAATGTAAATATCTTTTTGTTTTCCGATGGTCTTAGGCGACCCCTGTGAAA
>NW_017733131.1:58127-63730 GCF_001890085.2 Hipposideros armiger
TTTTTCATTGGCACTGGAAAGTTACATCCAGGCTGGTGTCCTTGTCACTAAATTAGAGGGTATATTTTTAGATGAACTAGAAATTATCTCATTACAGAAGCAGGCTGGGGATCAAATCTCAAATGTGGGGCAGGACAGAATGTGACCCAGGATAGAAAATCCTTGAAGTTTGGAGCACTGAGGAAACAAGAATCCAATTTTAGTAGCGGATTCTCTGTTGTGGGACAGGAATAAGGAAGAACTACCTGCTGGTAGAACTTCTCCCAGCTTTTCAGCTAGACAGGCAGCTCACCTAGGAAAGCTGTTTCAGAGAACATCATCCAGGCATTGGAATGGCACTCCTAGATTCAGACACCCATCCTTCCAGCGAAATGAGAAGGAACTAGACCCCACAGATATGGTGGAGATGCACACCATTCACACAAAGAAGATAACTGTCAAGAACACCTCAGGAACTTCAGCTGGATTTAGTGCACCAGCCTTTGAAATATCCTGGTAGAGTTGGCCCAGCAGCAATTTATGGACATGTTTGCTGGGCTGAAAATAGCAGGGCTCATAATAATTTCTGTTTCCCAGCTGTAAATGCTACGGGTGTGGACCATGCCTGAGGCACGCCACTCTGGCTGGTCACAGGAGTGAGATGCATTTGGTGGTTTCCACAGAGCCACCAACAGAGTGTGTTGGTCACACATCATCCAGTGTGAGAATGCCCAGGCTCACATTTCCTGATTTCTCCTCGCGCTGGGACAGCAAAGGCTACTGCTATCAAAAGTGTGGTTTGTCTCCTGGAGAGCCCAGTAAAATGTGACCACTTCAATTCCACAGGAAACATGACAGAGCGATTTTAGAGCCCAAGAGTTTTGTAGATTTTAACCAATGATTGCTTTCTTATTCCTCATTTTGTAATTCCTATCATAATGATAAGGGTTATGATTGAAGACATAGTGCTACTGTATTTCGGGCTCTTCATGGTGAAAATTTAATTACGAACAATGATCTTATAAGGAAGAATTTGGTAGCATAATCGTGACTAGGTGTAGAAGCATAAGGATGTATTCTTGTTACCTCCTCAAAAAAATAACAAAGACTATTTCACCATTGTTGGAAAGTGAACCGAGTGTAATAAAATCAATTGTATATAGAATTTTTGTTTCCCAAAGTTACATAAGATTTCAAGAAAAAATTTCTGATGTCCTAAACTAGGAGCAACTGTCATGCATGTTCCGGGATTCAAATTAGTAGAGTGTATGCCCCCATTTTCCAAGTGATATGGTTCTGATTTGTTTAATACGTCATATCTTCATTTGTACAAAGAAAGCTGTCTGGCTGCCGCAGGTGTGCTCCTACATCCCATAGGAGCTGACCTCAGTCTGGGAGACCCTGGAGAGTCTCCCTCAAGGAGTCTGGACACCTGGTTCCCCTTCCCCCTTGGCAGGTTCCTAACACGTGTCCCCACACCAGCTCTTTTCTGAGCCAGACTAAGAGAATCAGTTGTTAGAGGGTGAGGATGCCTAGCACTCCCTCTGTCCCAACCCAGGTTTATCAGGCCCCTCTTTCCAAGGAAAAGGGAGAGGTCAAGGCTGAGGGGGCCTTTCGCTGACTTAAGTCACACACTATACACTCTCCAAGGCCCACATTATACAGAAAACACGTCATAGACAAGAGGGAAGGTGTGAAAACCATCCAGAAGCACCTCCTTCCAAATAAAATCTCACAATGGAAACCTAAGTACTTTAAGAATGAAACCTATTTTTTTTTTCCATCAGGAAACTATCTTTCTGGCTGGATCTGTTAGGCTCAGAAACACATGCCCCAGATCAGATTGTGCTTTTGCTCTAAGGCAATACCTAAACTTCCTGACCTTCAGAAGGTCATACACGTCTTTGGAATACAGAGCCTATTTTATCTGACAAAGAAGTACTCCCAGCAGGTGCTGTGTATTTCTTTTCCACTCATTTCAGTTAAGGTGCAGCTTGGCTCATGTTGGGATGCTGTGTGTTCAGAACAGCCAAAGGATTACAGGTTAGTGAAGTTTTGTTTGTTTGTTTAACTAACTGGAATGTTTTCAGGGACAAATTGTTCGAATTACACTGAACAAAACATCCAGGTAAAAATTAATGACCTGTTAGAATTGGTGTGCATTATTCTCTAAGGTAATTGAAACCTATTTAATTGAGTTATGTCATGAAATATTTACTCCACTAACAGCCAATCCTCATCTCATGTCACCTTATAAGATGTATGTTTTCTACCTCTGAGTAACAACAAAAACCTAATGCTGAAAATTTTCAAGAGTCAACTTAAGAGAGGTGCTGATACAAAGTTTTTCGAAATGGTTTTGGGGTCTCCCAAGCAAAAGTGTTTTAAGATGACTATAATATATACCTAACCACACACACACACATACACACACATAACCCTGATGTCTTAGCTAATTTCAAGATTAATGAAAAATTGTTTCAAGTATTTTCTAAGTCATAAACAGTGGCTAATGGGAAAATTCATTTATTGGATCAGAAGTACACATATTAACCCTCTCTGTTAAGGTCCCTTGTTCTGCCTGGGGAGTGGGGCAGAGTGACGTGGCTGTTTGCTGAGACTTGTGTTCTAGAGCAGAGCTGTCCAATATAATGCAAGTTATAGATGTAATTTTAATTTTCTTTTAAAAAATATTTTATTGGGGAATTCGGGGAAGGAACAGCGTTGGGGAATCGGGAAGGGGAACAGACAAGTTGCTGTCCTTTTGTTCTCAGTCTAGTTGTGGAGGACATCACTTCACTGGCCTATGTTGGTATTATCATTGTGCTCTTACCAGGTGAGGCAGTCACTCGCTGGCCATTGGATGGCTGCTCACGGTGGCTCATGGCAGCTCACGCCAGCTGCCGGCCACTCATGGTAGCTTATGGCAGCCCACTGCAGCCCCACTGCAGCCTCGGCGACTCATAGCAGCCCAGTTCCAGGTCGAGCTGTTGTTCAACATCTTAGCTCTAGAGGACGCAGCATCACTGGCCCCCATATGGGATCTGAACCGGCAGCCCTGCTGCTCAGAGATTGTGCTTTCAAGCCAACTCTTAACCAACAAGCCACTCAGCTGGTCCTTTAATTTTCTTTTAGCCACATTTATAACGTAAAAAAAATAATAAATAAATAAAATAAAATAATTTTAATGTTACACTTAACCCAATATATCAAAAATATTACCATTTCAACAAGTAATCAGGATAAAATTTATTCTAGCCAGTTCAAATGCTCATCACCCATGTATAACCAGGGGGCACCATACTGAACAGCTACGCCTAGGACATCTGTACAGATTCCATGTGTGCCTGGCAAAAACCTGTATTCTCAAACCACTGGGTACAGGGTTCCATTCCTGTCCATTAGTTCAAGCTTGTTGGTGGTCTTGTTCAAATTTCCCATAGCTTTGTAGTTTTTTGTCTACTTGATTAACACGTTAAGCGCCATGTCAGTCACCAGTGACTGACACTATACTTTCCGTTTGGACTGCGTCAGTCACTGGTGACTGATGATATACAATTTAAAAAATTATATTCTTCTATTAGGGAAACTAATTTCACTTGAATCACTTTCACACGTTTCTTCTACTGACATTGTCACTGCTACCGGGAAAGAAAAAATTTTTAAACTGCACTGGAACACGAACCACAGACAACTGACCGAAGAGAAAGCATATTGGTGAAATCGGATATCGCAGACTAAACGGAAAGGAAGAGAAAACGTGTTAATTACAGAGAGATGTATTCAAATGTCACAGTGCTTCTGGAACGTGTTGATCTCTTGTCATCCTGTTAACTTCAATTTTATTTCTTTTGAGACTATGCTGTTAGGTGCATTCAGGTTTAGAATTGTTTTGTCATCCTGGACATTCCTTTCTCATTTGTTTCAATTAGCAATAATCATGCCTTGAATAAACCTCATTGGCTACGATACTGCCACTGTGCAAAGCTTCCTTTCTCATTTGTGATGACACTCTTTATTACTAGTGCTTTTTGACTGAAAATCTACTTTGGTGACCAATGTGACTAAACTTAGGTTTCTTTGGGTTATTTTTCTGGTATACTTTTTCCCACTCTTTNTATCTTTTTGTTTTCCGATGGTCTTAGGCGACCCCTGTGAAAGGGTCGTTCAACCCCCAAAGGGGTCGCGACCCACAGGTTGAGAACCGCTGCCCTAGTGGCTTCCACAGACGGTATCTCCCTCCGCTGCAGTCTGAACATCCTGGATTGTGACTATCTGTGTCAACCTCCCCCAACAGAGTAGGAGCTCGCGGAGAGCAGGGTTCAGGGTTAACTCATCTCTGGGTCCCTGGCATTTTCCAGCACAGGAGGTCCTAGAAATGGAGAGTGAATGAATAAATGAATGAATGAATGAGTACAGATAGATGATATGCTCCACCTGACAAACTCCTATTCATCCTTCAAGAGCCATCACATGTGCTTCTTGTCTTCTCCAAGTCCTTCACTCTCGTCGTCACTGTCTGGGCTCTCCTGGTTCCTGGTATCTCTGCTATCACAGCTCTGGTCACCAGAACTGAAATGATCTGCGTCCAGGGCTCTCTCCCTTACCAGCCTTGGGCACGACTCGTCTCTGGGTCCCCAGCATCATCCACAACAAAGTCTGAGCATTCACTTATGTATTCATCTATAGTTACTAAGTTCCCACATTGTGCCAGCCATGATGGTGTGAACCAAAAAAACAGCCAAAAACAAAATCAACAACAACCTCTGCCCACACGAAACTTACATTCTGGTGAAGAAAGGAAAGAAAATAGATAATTTCAGATAGTAGTAAAAACCTATAAATGAAAGATAGAGGAGGAAAGGGAGTAGAGAGTAAAGAAACAGAGGGACGTTATTTCTGCTAGGGTGGTTGGGGAGTGAACATTTATACCGAGCCCTGGAGAAGCCAGCTGAGGGAAATGTTTCTGGCGGAGGGAACACAGCAAGTGTAAAGGCCCTGAGATAGGCAAGGGGGGAATACTGGAAATAGTGGTAAGAAAAGTGGTCACAGTGGCAGCAAAGCTGGATCAGAAAGGGTCTTCTGGGTTACCCCGAGTGAGTAGGAGAGTGATGCGATCTGACCCACATATTTAAGACTGCTCTGAGCGGTGGTTCTCAACTGGAGAAGATTGTGTCCTCCGATCCCAAGAACATCTGCCAACATCTAGACATTTTTGTTACAACTGGTAGTGAGAAGTGTTGCTGGCATCTGGTGGGTTGAACATCCTACAATGTACAAACCAGCCCACACACACCCCACCAAACCAAAGGATGTGCTGAGGTTGAGAAACTGCTCTACAGGCAATGTGGTTCTTTACCAATGGAGAGCGCCTCCGTCTCTGTCTCTCCCTTCCCTTCTCCTTCCGCCTTCCTCCTCCCTCTCTTTCTCTCTCTCTCCAAAGAAACTTCTTGGCCTTGAGGCCTGAAGTGGTGTCAACATTGCTCCTGAAGAAGGGTGGGGAGGACTCTGAATTCCTGCTCTTCCAAAGATCCATTAAAGACAGGGACCGATTCATGGACCCTAGAGCTTTCCCTCTGGCTGTAGCATGAAGAACGGAATCCTGGGATTTCTTCCTGTGCTTC
>NW_017733131.1:69828-74451 GCF_001890085.2 Hipposideros armiger
AAAAATAAATAAAAAGCTAAAAGATAGTAATTGGTGGTAATGTTAACTAATATCTACAGAGCACTCACTATGGCCCAAAAGGTGTTCTAAGCACTCAACAAGTACCATCTGTTCTCAACCTCAGCACTACTAACATTTTGGGTAGGTTAGTTCTTAGCTGTGGGGGGTTGTCCTATGTGTTAAGAGATTTAGTAATATTCCTGGCCTTTACCTACTGGATGCCAGACCCTCCAACCGCTGTGACAACAAAAATGTCTCTGTCAAAAGTCCCCTGGGGGTCAAAATCATCCCAAGTTGAGAACCACTGCTCTAACCCTATGATGGCTTTACTCTTATCACCTCCATCTTACAGGTGAGAAAATGTAACATGTCTGCAGTTACACAACTATTGGGTTGTCGGAAAAGTCATAATGTATTTTTTCTATGTTTTTCATTGCAAAAATGCGTCATGACTTTTCTGACAGCCCAATAGAAAGGTAGTCCTAGGATCTGAACCAGGCCACCTCTGTCCTTAACCACCACATTCCACAGCAAGCATCCTGCCTGAGCTCTGTGATCACTGGGGTGCAGATGACAGTAGGTGACAAGGAGAGGTTAAACTAGGAGCAGCTCAGGATGGGCCTTGAATATCTTGCCTGCTCTCTACCTGGCCTTGTGGCCAGTGGTGCTAGGGACCCAGATTCAAATCTGACCAAGCCCCTCACTCAAGGTGCTCTCAACCCAAAGAGACAGTGAGACAGAAACAGCCAGCCACAGCCCAAGGTGACAGGGCCTCTGACAAAGTAAGGGACCAGGGGCATGGGAGCCCACAAGAGGCTTGTTAATCCAGTGCAAGGGAGAAGGGGTCCTGTAGGCCTCCTGAAGGAAGTACATCGAAGTGGCTACCTGGATGAGAAATAGAAATGAGTGTGGTGGCGAGGAAGGGTGAAGGAGAGAGAGTCTTCAGGAAGGGGAGATAGCATGTGCAAACACCTGGCAGAAAACGTTATTTCACTGGCAAACATGGGGACCTGTTAGGTTCAGTGGTGAGATGGGGCTGAAAAGTCGTCAGGGACCAGGTCCCAAACACCATACTGAGGAACTCAACCATTACCCTGTAATTGATGAGGAGATATAGACAGTCAGTCACCAGCCCTCTCCAGAAGCCAGACACCAACTCAGTCTTTCCACCCTTGAATATTAAATTAATGTGTTGCAACAAATGAAACATAAAATGTTTGCAAAACATCCATGAGAAACCTCTGCCCTAACTGTGCCAACTGGTTGAGGAACATGGCTACTAAGAACAAGAGGAAGTGGTCCAGTTCTTAGTACTGCCAATGACTGCTACCCCAAATACCTGTGGTAAGGAACCAGGACACTGCGCCTCGCACACTCACTTTTTACAGCACTTATGAAGTGCCAAGCACTGGTCTTAATGCTTTACATATATTAACTCATTTGGTTCTCCCAACAGTGCTATTACCATCCCCACTGAACAGATGACACGGAAGCACAGAAAGGTTAAGCCACTTACTCAGGGTCATGCAACTAACCACGTGGTGCTTAGTCGCGTGGGCAGGCCAGCTCTCATATCCTCTTCTTCACTGAGATCCTGTTTGAGGTTTGCCTCCTTTTTACTAACTTCTCACACAAAAGTAAGTGAGTGGTGTTGAGACCTGCTTAAATATTTGAAGACAATTTCAAAGCAGGAGACTAAAACCAACAGAAACACCTGAATCTGTATACTAGTTTTGGGGGCGAAAACCAAGGTACAGCAGAGTACCACTTAGGCCAGGGTCCCCCAGCCTTGGCACTATTAGTTGGGGCTGGATAACTCTGTTATGGAAGGTCACCCAGTGCAGTTTAGTGGCATCTCTGGACTCTACCTACCACATACCAGTCACACTCTTCCACTTGCCCCGCAAGTTGCTGCAACCAAAAATGTCTCTAGACATTGTCAAATGTTCTCTGGAGGGCAAAATCACCCCCAACTGAGAACTGACTTAGACTATGTGTAGGTCACCTGAGGTTTTGAAGTCCCACATCACGGCCTGCTTTAAAAGAAAATTTGGGCCTGGCCTAGAAGAGGAAGCCATCCCTGATTATGAGAATTAAATGGGATGAAAATTCATTGTTTGGTCAATAAACACTTTTCCATGTTAACTCATTTATCTTCACAAACGCTATGCCAGGCAGGTACTATTATCATTCCCCACTTGACAGATGAGGAACTTGAGATGGTTGGTGGGAAGGGCTGAGCTGTGTCTGGCACTTGCTGATGGCTCATTAAATGCTGTTGCCCGTCCCCCCTACCAATGTCCTGATTAGCAGCACTTGTAAACTCTGGGCTCCTGCAGCCCCTGACACCTGGTACCTCCACATCAAGCTTTATCATCTCTATCTCCCTGACCAGGTCTGATACACCTGTGTCTCACAGATCGTGCCTGGCAAAAAAGGAAGTCTCAGAAAATGATTAACAAATGAATGAACCTGCTGACTATGGTTCAACGCTTGCCAGGTTCAGATTCCCAAATGCCCCCCACCCCCCTTACCGTCACTCTGAATCCTCCCTTATCAAGGACCTCATGGGGATACAGACAAGAGGAACTCAGAATACAGGAAGGAGGCTGAGGAATTGGACCCGGAGAGGTGCTGTTTTTTGGTTTTGGGGGCTTCCGCCCGGGGGGGACCCTCCGTCTCACAGGTCTCACCTGCCCTCCATCCCGAGCTCTGCCTTCAACGCCACCAGGCAGGAAGCGTGCGCATTACTGCTCCCTGGATCCACACCCGGAGCCCGCAGCACGCGCAGAGATCCGCAAACCGCTACTATCCGCTCCGCACCCCCCCCCTCCCCCCACGCCAGCCAACAGATGGTGGCCGTCCGCCTGAGCGCGCATTCGCTCCCACGCCTGCGAGGGCGCGCGCAAAGGCCCACCTTGTCTCCCTTAGGAATCTGTCCAGCGCATGCGCTACCTCACCCTTTCGTGTCTCCTTTCTGCCCACCCCAAAACCTCTCTAACAGCACCACAAAATCTGGACAACATCTAGTCCACCTTTGGAACACAATGCACTCAATAACGCAGTGCACAGCGCGTGGCAGAACCCAGAAACCAGACACCGCACTACTTATTGCGCAGGCGCAGACGGGAAACAGGCCAGACTGGCCTAGAGCATTCTGGGATCCGTGGGTGGAGCGCGTGACGCCACCACGAGGATCGCAGGGAGTTGTAGGCCTAGCTTGTCAGAAAGCAGTAAACTCTTCGGTGGAACCGCTGCACGGGCACCTGGGAATCGGAGGCGAGTAAACTCGAAGCGGATAGACTTCTGGGAGTCGTAGTCTTTTTACCCGCTTCCGCGATTTCTCTCAGCCTGGACCTTCCAGCGCGGGTCCTGCTCGGGTGAGTGCTTTCTCCCGCCGCGGGCCGATCCCGTGGCCTTTGTAACGCTGCCGTGTAGTATTGGATGCCTCCATGTTTCTCTCCCACACATTCTAGTAGGCATCGCAGGAGAGATGGCACTCATCTATCTCCATGATCCCCCAACGCCTGTCTTCCGCGGCCCTCCAGTCAGGACTGCCGTAAGCAGCCAGTGCCCCTGCGGACCCCCTTTGGACTCTGCGGCCCAGTCTGACTCCTCGTTCCCACCGCCAAAGCTGGGTGCAGTGCGAGCGCAGCCTCCTCTGTCCTAGTTACAACCTAGAGGGGTCAGGGCTGGCCTGGGGGGGATGCTGAAGGAGGCCTTGAGCGCTCAGAAGACGCTCCCGCCCAGGGTTCAGGAGTCTTCCAGAGCAAAGGACCTCAACTCTACCATGCCCAAACGGAATTCCAGATCCTGTGCCCTAAACCTGCCTCTCTCACAATATTTCCCCATTCTTCCCTATCCCCCACCTCCTCCCCACTAAATGGTCCCACTGTTCTTCCAACTGTTCAAGCCAAAACCTTTGAATTGTTCCGAGTCCCCTGTTTCTTTCATCCACTGCCTTCCCCCAACTAAGTCTTGTGTGAGTCCCATCTGCTCTAGTTCCAGAAGAGATCCAGAATCTGACCACTTCTCTCTACTTACACTGCCTCCACTCTGCTCCGAGCCACCATTATTGCTCACCTGGATCGTTGCAAGAGCCTCCTCACAGGTCTGCCCTCGCCACTCTCCACCCTCTATGCTCACGCAGCAGCTTGAGGAATCCTGTTAAGATATAAATCAGATCCTGTCACTCCGCAGGGTAAAACCATCCAGTGGTTCCTATCTCATTCAGTACAAAGCCCAGGCTCCTCACCCTGCCAACCTCCAAGTCCCCAACCCTGTCCCATCTTCAGCCACAACACACATTCCAACCAACTGAACACAGACAGGCCCTGCTTTTCAGGTCCTTTGCATATGCTATTAACTATCTGGAACATTCTTCCTACCCTGATATCATGCCTGACTCCTTGTCCTTCTGGCCTCCTCTCAGAGGCTGATTCCTTCATATTACTCCTCATATTTGTAAAGTATCTTGGTTATTTCTTACTTTTCCCGGGGTTGGTTCTTCCACTAGAACTTAGTGCCTGCAGCCTTTTCTGTTCTGTTCACTGCTGTGTCCCCAGTGCCTAGGATGCACTGAGTTGGCACTTGTTGAATGAATGAATGAATGAATGAATGAAT
>NW_017733131.1:76403-77049 GCF_001890085.2 Hipposideros armiger
AAAAGACCAGTGTTTTACTGTGTAGACTCAAGTATAAGATGACAAAATGCAGAGTAAGATTTAGCTTAAATTTGACCGTGACTGTTGTGTAGTCACTTTCTCCCTGGTCTTTCCGTGATCTGCATTTCCAGAGGCACTTGAGTCAGAAGCTCTCTTGAGGATCTGATCTCCGTTAAATGCATTTTGACTTCTGGGCAGTCAAGTACACTTTTAATTGAGAATGAAATTATATTTGTAGCGTAAAGGACTTTCAGTCCCTCCGTGAAAGGGCTTCTAAACACAGGGCCTATTTTGCAATAAGCCGGTGACAAATGAGAGCACCCCAAGTTGCTCCACTGGATCCTGTGTGTGTCCCCTTCTGTTTCTCGTTGTGTCCACCTTGCACCTCCACCTGTCTGCCCCACAGTGCCTGGGGGTCTCCACGGCCTGCACCCCGTGCCGTTACCTGGTCCCCAGTCTCTCTGGGTCTAGGCTGCCCCGCGGTGCCCCCTCCTGACCTGCTCCCCGTCTCTCCCCCAGGCCACAACGCCGACGACATGGCGGAGACCGTGCTCATGAACTTCCTGCGAGGCGACGCCGGCCGGCTGGCTCGGGGCGGGGGGCTGGGCTCGCCAGGCGAGGGGGGCGCCCTGCCGCGCTGCCGCCC
>NW_017733131.1:77409-87859 GCF_001890085.2 Hipposideros armiger
CTGGACGGCCTGGACCGCGGTCGGCCCCGCCTGGCCATCGGCAAAGGACGCCGGGGGCGGGACGAAGTGGAGACACCGCGGGAGCAGGAGCGGGTCCGAACCCCGGTCCCCGAGGCCATCCCCACTTTCTAGGGCCTCCACTGCTCCGCTAGGACCCGACCAGGGAGCACGGGGCGCCTGTAAATGATTGTGAATAAACCCGAGTTACCTTTGCTGGGGGTTCGGTGTGAGGTTGGGAGGGGACGGAACCGGTTACCTGTGACCCTGCAGAAGCTGGGGCCTGGGCTCTGGGTCTCAGAGGAGGGGACTGAACAACGTTCCTGAGCAAGTGGGAATTAGGGTGCTGCTTTCCTGTACCTCTGCCAGGTTCCCGGCGTGCTCAAACAGTCCTAACCCTTCTTGAGCACCTACTATGTGTCTGGTGTGCCAGGTGTGCCTGTAGTGGGATAAGCAAAGCACACGACTTGTGCGCACCGCATTCACGATAACCGTGGTGCTTCTCTGAGCGCTGTGCATACTGCAGGCACCGCACCATCTCATCCGCGCCAGGACCTCGTTGACTGTAGCCTGAGGCCCGGGGAACTGGCCTGAGGTCACCTGGCTGGAGAATGGCGGAATAAGGGTTCACATTGGGCTCTTCAAGACAGTGAATTTGCTGTCCCCACCCCCTCGCCTCCGCCCCTCCCTCACACACCAGAATCTCCCCTGGTGTCTCTGTGTGATGGGTGAGAAGCTGCTCCGTGGGCTCCCCAGACCTCGGGTTCTGGAGGCAGAGCTGGGTGAGCCTGGGTCAGTGACTTAACCCCTCTGGTCTTCAGTTTCCTCCTCTAAAAATGGAATCAAAGCCCCCATCAAGGCGCTATTGTGAGGATTTGATCAAGTGCTCAGTAAATGGTGCCGAGTTGGTTGTTCACGTTAAGGCTTGGCTACCCGGGGCTCTGGATGTCAGGGGCACTGCCCTGCCTGTCCAGGCAGGTGTGAGACCCAGAAGCTTCCTGCCTGACCCCTCAGGTGACGTGGTGTTTTCAGTCCCATCTCCAAGCTTTGCTGGGCTGGTCCCTTGTCAGTAATGCCCTTCCTTTTCCATGTTCCTGCCCCTCCAGGGTCTTCCTAGAAGCCTCCCTGACTCTCTCCTCCCAACCCACCCAGCCTAGGACATAGGACCCTTCCAGCCCCCCGCCCCTGGGTCTGGCCCTCATGTGTGGCCATCCACACTCTTTGGGTTTTGTTTTACCTAATTGAACTGAGTTTTGAGGGCAGAGACCAGGTCTCCATCCCCACCAGATAATACAACATCATCCATCCAACATTTATTGAGTCCCTAATGTATGCAGGAGCATTTCTGGACATTGGTGGGGAAAGGGACAAAACCCTCTCACTCATGAAGCTTGCGATCTTGTGGAAGAGGGGCAACAAAGAAATACGTATTATGATTTGGGAGGTCAGGGTTTCTTTGAGAAGGCGGTTTGGGCCGAGACCAAAAGGAAAGGAGGTTTCTTGCCATGATGGAATATCATGTCAGAACAACACTTCCACTGAGACCAAATGGAAAAAAAAATACAACTCACACACACAGATATAAAATAGAATCTATTTTTATGCTATGCAAAATAAGTCAGAAAAAGTCGAGAACCATATGACTTCACTGATGTGTGGGATATAAAACTGAAAGCAACGAAGGAACAAGACAAATAAACAAAAACTCAGACAGACAATAGTTCAGTGGTTACTAGAGGGTAAGGGGGGAGGCGGTTAGTAGAAGAGGATAAAGAGGGTCAAATCATATGGTGATGGAAGGAGAACTGACTGGGTGGTGAACACACAATGTGATATATAGATGATGTGTTACAGTGTTGTACACTGGAAACCTATGTGACTTTACTAACCATTGTCACCCCAATAAATTATAATTAAAAAAAATTAGAATGTATTTGAAGACATCAAAAAGCTACCAAGACACCCAGCATCCCAGAGAAAAGGGAAGTTCATTCCGCTGGAGGTGCCAGAAGACTAAGGAAACAAGCAGAAAGCTTAGGCTACGAAGCTGGGAGCCTGAGCTGAGCTTTCAGCAGTGTCATGGGGCTGGAGGCTGACGTGGAGTCGGAGGCTACTGAGGCAGGCAGGACTCAGGCCAACATCCTGGAAAGGACAGAGCTTTGAGGTGAGCCCAATAGTGTGCTCACATTCCCCCCTGGGCAGTGTCAGGGGACTCGGTAAACAAAATTTGATGTTCAGGATCTTGTTTGAAGGAGAGGTCCCAGAAACACCTCAGGACCCAAGCAGGATTACAAATTGAAGTAAGTCACTTGCGAGTAGACCCACCCACTAGAAGACCAGAACCCTAGCTTCAAAGTCAGTCAATTCCACGCTGGACCAAGGAGATCCCAACTCTCTGCTTGCCAGGAAGAAAAAATAGGGTAGCCTTAGGCACATAAGCCTATTTACATTTAAATTGGTTAAAATTAAATTTAAAACCCATTTCTTCAGTCACACTAAACTCATTTCAAGTGTTCCTTAGCCACACTTGGCTAGTGGCTACCATGTTGAACAGCACAGATAGAGAATGTTTCCATCATCACGGAAAATTCCATTGTGCGGTGCTGTTCTAGACTGTTCTAGAATCCAGAGGAAAAAATTTTCAACCAGAGCCTCAGAAAACCTTTACAGTGTTTCATACAAAATTTAAAAAAAATGTTTTACAAGCATGCCACGCGATGAGACAAAATGACTGAATGCGAAGTGGAAAGTAGCAGACATGGTCACAGGTGATCCAGGTGTAGGAGTTTCAGGCATAGACTTGAACTGTCACCAACATGTTCAAGTAGATGCTAAAATGAAGAATTTCACTGCCAAACTGGAATACATAACAAAGAACCAAGCAGGGCAGAATGACTAGTACTGGACTGACCCTCCTGCTGCAAACAACTGCTATAAATCAAACCAGACATAATGTGACACAATTTGCTCTGCCTTGCTCCACAAGCAGCTCGCCCCACCCCCCACCCGCAACTGCCAACCCTGATGACCACCAACAACCTCAAGTTCACTACCACGTGACCCTGTGCCCATAGAGGCAGTAGCTACACAGAAGCAACAACTTCCCCTGGAACTTTCTGTGCACTTCCCCTTTGGGGTCCCACATTGGTGGCTGTATATCTTGGCTTTTCACATTCTCTGCCAGCTCTGCCATGTCCATCCACACCTGTGCTTCAGGTGAGATGCTTCGTGATGCTCTCTCTTACCCTCCTGCCTCCCAGAACTTCACTTCCTGGCTCCTCTCACACGGCGTACCATCTGGGTTTTCTAACCCCTTCTCATAGTTCCCTCTGTGGCTGTTTCCATGACGATAGCCTATCTGATGCAGCTATGACAAATTACAGAAACAATTTCAGACTCTGGCCGGTATTCTCTTCCTCCAGACATATTTACTGTTGTCTCTAGCAGGTGGATCACTTCAATCGGATCAAAGATTGAGGGAATTTGAAATCTGGCTTCAAGCCTTATAGGTTCTCATCTATTTCCAGTCTCCCCTCACTCCTTTGGGCAGCGGTTCTCAACCCTTCACAGGAGTCACCTAAGACCATCGGAAAACACATATCTTCAATGGTCTTAGGAACTGAGACACCGCTCTTCTATCTGTCTCCAGGCCCACATGCAGATACGCCCACATACGAGTACCTGGCGACCCCTGTGAAAGGGTCGTTCGACCCCCAAAGGGGTCACGACCCACAGGTTGAGAACCGCTGCCTTAGGGTCACAGCCACAACACTGCAATGTTTACCAGGGCCCCTATCCCTTGGCAAGCCCTCAACTCTATATCTTTTACTCTGGCCCCCATGAGACTGGTGAATATTCTGCCTAGCTTCTCAGTGACTGCTCAGAGTCAACAATCTATTTGAGGAAAAAAGTGGCTTCAAATACTTGACTCATCTCTTTTGATTTCCTGCTTCCTCCATCTTCACTGTGCAAATTTTCTTTCCATTGACTCCAAATATTTAAAAAGTTTTATTCAGCTTTTCTAGTTCTTTTTATCTTTTCCTTGAGTAAGGTTTGAAATAACATGGCAAAGCACTGTCAGAATTATGTCACCTGAACTAGAGAATTTACCTAACCTTCCTCCATGCTCTGAGTGCCTTTTCTCTTAAGTTTCTAGGATGCCACCCACTGAGGGTCTCCCCCACAAGCCTTATTTCTCCCAGGACCAGCTAGCCTGCCTGAAATCATGAGCCACTCCACAGGATAATTTGCTCTATGACTGCACCAGCTGTGGGTCAAGTCACCCAACAGGTGAGTAGGAGTCCCCATGTCCTCCCTGCTCTGGGCCTTACACACCACATATCCCCACACACCACACGTCCCCACACACCTCATCCCCCATGTCCTCTTCTAGAGCCATCCCTAGCGAGTACCTATCATACTCAGAGTTAAGATGTCCCTGTGTCCTACATCTGGACACCTCTCATGCTTGGGGAGCAGTTGCTGGTCTGGGCATCTGAGGAGGTGGATTTGCCCTGACCCTCTTACACATTCTAGATGCTGTTATGTGTGGTCACTGGGGCATCCAGGTGAGATGTCTCCATCCCAGGACCAGCAGCCATGAACTAGATCTGAGTTCACCCCAGGATCCTGTGGTGGAGAAGGAGCAGGGATGCAGACAGACCCTTCTGCATCATTACAACCATAAGATGTGTGTTGGGCAGAGGGCGACTCAGGGTGGCCCCTTGCCAGTGAAAGCTGTTGTGCCGAGACCTCAGGGTCCCCAGCATGTGGATGTCAAATATCTGGGTTAGCAATGGAGAGGAGGGAAAGAGACCCAGAACTCAGAAAAGTGTGACACAGGAAGGGTCCATCATGCCAACCCAACCCCTAAGCTGAGACTTCTACTTTACCTGTCACATTCAGAGACTGTGTTTTCTATTTGTGACAGTATCTCCCAAGAAGTCTTCTTCTGAAGGAACAATGTCCACCACTCCCCATCCTGGCATCTGTGTTTCTCAGGCAGCAGTTGGAGATAGTTTCCCAAAGAGGTAGAATCGGCCCAAGGTCCTTGGTCTCCTGAAGCTTTTGACTTGGTCTGTTTGGGCATAGACAGATCCTGGTATAGGTTGGCCTCTCCCTTAAGTCAAAAGATGTAGACTGTCCTATAGTAAACCCATAAATTTCAGAATGAGAGAAGGCCAGAGCATAAAGATACACAAGCACTTTGTCCTACATCGTGTCCCCAATTCTCCTATCTGCAGCTTCTACCCTGCATGCTTCTCCAAGTTGTGCCCCAGTGGAGACAAAGGACCATGTCCTGAAGCCCTCTTACCCCTAAATACTCACAACAGGGGCAGCAGCAGAAGCTTGGCTTGGGAGAGGCATGCCTGGGACCCCTGACACTACTACACTAGTCCCTTCTATCTGAAGATCAGGAGTAACTGCAGGAGACATCTAGTACTCTGGATTGGGCTGCCCCCCAAATTCTTCCTCTTTCAGGAGCTCCCTTTTCCCCAGTGATAACCAGGAAGGTGAAAGCTGAGCTCCTCTCACCCCAGGTCTGCTGATAACCTGTCGAGGTGGCCCCTTCCATTCGACACCCCACTCATGTCTTCTGTCCCAAGTGTCCACCCCCACATCCCTCAGAAATGGATGGTGTGGTCTCTCTGTTCATTGAATCGTCTCTCTGTTATAACCCTCAGCCCAGGCCTGGTTACACAAGAAGATTCCAGAAGGGATGGCTGAACTCATAGTCATCTGCAAGGGGCCCCTTATGGTTCAGAGGCTGGAACTGAGAATGGTGGCCCTGGCTCCAGCCCCAGATGTGTGTGATGTTTGTGGGTTTCTGGTGTCAATTTCAGTTCAGAAAGCCATCGAACTTGTGTGTGGCTCTCAGCCCATTCTCAGGGTTCCCATGAGCCCCACACTTATACCTTTAGAATGACTTCTAACTTCTAAACAGTTCCTGCAGCCCCCAGAGGCATCTCCTCTCTATGGTATCTATGGAATCTCCCGCTCCTTACCCCACCACCGTTTTTCCCTGACCTTGCCTGGTTTGCTCTGCCCTCGTGACAACTCTTCATGCTATGGTCCATAGGTTCCTTTCCCAAATCTGAATATTCACCCTTCATGTAGAATGAAGTAAACCTTAGAATTTATTTCTGTGACCCTTCAGCTTCAAATACATCTCAGCCAGACTCCTGATACTTCTTCATTTCTTCATGTGAGCTGAATCAGGACTTGGCATAGCACCAGGCACAGAAAAGGATCACAGATCATGTTTTCTGTTGTCCAGAGTTCCATAACAGTAGAAGAAAAACATTAAAAGCAAAACCGAAATATCAACCCACTGGAAAGTGAGAGGAGGAAGGGCAGGAGCCTGACAGAAAGTTTTCTGGAAGGGGTGAGGGTAGAGCCAGCCCCCTCGGGCAAGAAACCCAGTGACCTCTGAGAAATGCATTGTGTTTCTGAGACTAAGTCTCCTCTTCTCTAGGACGAGGGGAGACTGAGGAGGAGTTGGCTGCACCTCTGTCCTATAGGACAGAATGTCACCAGGCTCATTCCCCAGCATTGCTACCTCCTGTGAGACAGGCCAGAGCCCTGCCTCCAGAGCTCTGTACTCCATCCACCAAGCCAGACCTGGGGAGCTCCTCTCCAAACGATTGGTGCTGTCCGTGGTTCTGGAGAATACCTGGGCTCAACCCTGTCAAGAACCCCAATTTACAGGCACTAGGTTCCGAGCCTTCGGCCAGCAAGGCACCTAAGTCAGAGGGGCTTTGGAAAGGCTGGGTTCCTCTTGGGGAGGAGGAGTCAGAAGAAGGCATGGGTGTGGGCTGGGCTCATCTCTGTGCTTTCCTACCCCTCTAGTTGCCTTGTTGTTTGGAACTCGGTGGTGCCAGAAGCATGCTATTACTGAAGGGGTGAATTCCACTTAGCATTTGCCACTGAAATGTCCCTAAAAGAGGAAGTTCCCCAATGAATTGCTCCATGTCTTAGGGGATTGACCAATCTAGTCAGGCCACAACTAAGAATTAAGATCTCATTGTGATCTACAGAGAGGGTAGTTTGGGGACAGTGTTAGGCCAGCTAGGGACCGGGGAGGAAGTTGGGTATAAAGGAGAAGAATGTGCAGAGGTGCTGAGAATGACGAGAAGAAGCATTGGTCAAATGTGTTTACTGCCCACAGGCTGGAATCTATGTTAGCTCTTTGCGTGTTGCATGTTTTCCACTGGCACTTGCAATATAGGAGTTTGCCTTATGAAATACACTGCATTTGGAGGGAGGCCAAGCTACTTGACACATTCATAAATAAATGTTGTGCATTTGCACTGTGCTAGGTGCTAGAGATTCAAAAGTGAACAAAGCAGATTTGACACTGACTTCAGAGTGAACCAGGACATTCTGTGGAGCCTCAGTTTCCTTACCTGTGTAATGGAGCAGGACACCATTGCCCTGAGGAGCCCTTGGGGCTGTTGTGAGGAAGGGGTGTGGCTTTGGGGACCTGGGCTGCCCCACTTCTGCCAGGACTAATTTCTCGTCAGCATTTACCCAACCCTAGCCACACCTTTCCTCACAATTTCAGAACAAGGCAGGCCGTGCCGGGCCTCCTGGCCCTTACTCAGACAGGACCGTCCAGCTGGCATGCCCTTCCCTGCCCCCACAGTCCAATGATCTCTCCTCAGTGTTATATCTTGCCAATATCTCCTTCCAGCCTATCACTATTAATTGCATCTAAAGTGTCTTTTACCACAACGTTTTCAATTTTGGTGTTGTCACATCCATCAAGATTTCTGGCAAGAAGACTGAATTTTTAGATTAACTTTTAATCATCATTTCTTTTAATAATATTATTCTTCATTCACATTTTTCTACAAAAGATGACCATCAGAAAATAAGACATTTCCTAGCTTGAAATATTTTTACATATATTTGGTATGAAAAATATATTTATAGTTTACATTGTGTAAACTATATGTTTATGATTTATATTATATAAATATATAATATATTATACATATAATTAATATATTATTCCAATAATACATTATATTTATATAATATAATTTTTGTAAATATAATGTATGATAATATGTTATAAATACAGAATATGTAGTTTTTAGTATATATAATATATTTATAGTTCACATTGTGTGATCATCTTTCAAGTCAAGAAATAGAACCTGGAGGCTCCCCAGGAACCTCAGAATTTCTCTTTGTTTCCCATCCTATCTCAGCTTCTCAGGAATTACCTCCATAGTGCCATTTGGGGCCATTTTTTTTCCTGCCTTTGCCTATAAGCATAACATCTGAGTATCTATTCTTAACCAAGATAGTTGCTTTAGAACTTTATTTAAAAGGAAGAATGTAGTAAATGTGTTTTGTATGAGCTTAATAGGACTATACCAGCTATCCTTTTATTAATGTTGGCATAATATATCATTTTGTCTCCTTTTATTTTTGACATTCTCTATCCTTATAATTTAGATGCATACATTATAAGAGTGTATGCTTGGAATATTAATCCAAGCTGATTCTCTCTTTTTAACTGAAGCAATTATCCATTACATTCAATATAAGTATCCCATGTTATATTTTATTTTCTATATGTGCCACTAATTCCACATTACTTTGTCTCTCTGTCACGTCCAGCATGGCAAGGGCAAATGGGTTTCTCGTGAGGGGCGACGCAAATTGAATCAAGTACAAGAGACAATAGTAAGATTAAGAGCTAGACCAAGGGACTCAGCCAGAGAAGACTGAGCCCCCAAATCGGGTCAGCGCGTGGCTTTTAATTGAGAATTTTCAAAGAAGTAACACTTCTGTCAATCAAATTAGTCTGTGCCTCAAAGCCTTTTTCATTAACATATCCCATTGTGCTCCAGCAAATGCTATGCCTTCACACATCCGGCCACATAGCCCCAGGACACCTTGTTACTGTGTCCTCCCAGGGGAGATTAACTGTTAGCATTCCAACAGGTCCCAGTCGCACCTTGAGACACTCCCCAGAGGGAGCCTTGTCGGCCTCCCGTCCTACCAAGGCACTCCCTCAGAGAGATTACTGCCTCCGGTCATACCGGTCATACCGGGGCTTTTCTCCTATAACTAATGGAATTAGAGGCTAAATGCAGGGGTGCGTGTTATAGGAATCCGGCGGTCAGGCAACATCTCTCCATTCCTGTCTTCTTTTGATTTACTAAGTTTTTCACAGTACACTTTTAACTACTTCTAGTTCATTTCATAAGTTATACATTTTGATCCTATTCTTGTAGTGAGTACCATAAAAATTACTGCATGCATAATTAACTTACCAAAGTCTTTAGTCAATGAAAACCTCTCTCTCCTCCTAGATAATATGTAGATATTAGAAAATGTAAAATACATATACCCTCCCCCCCAGCTTTATACTTAGCTGTTATTATTGTCAGGAATTTTACATCTTTTATTTTTATTCTACAGGCAATGATTTCCCCATTTATTTTTCCAAAAGATCTATATTGCTTCCTCATTTTTGGATTATCTCTACTGAGTATAGATTATAAAGTGACATGTAAAGATAGGATTTGCTTTCTTCTACTTTCCATGGTTGCTACTGATACTTCCATTAAACTGCTTCTTATTGTTTTGAAGGCAATCTGTCTTTTTTTCTCTGGTTGCTGTTCAGATTTTCTCCTTGTCTTAGGTTTTCTTGGACTCATCCTTGCCCTGATACAAACTCAAGATGGAGGTGGTCTCCTATGAAACTTCCCACCTTGGGCAGGGGTCTTGACCTTCATTTCCAGGCCACACAAAGCCACAGAATCAAAGCTCACATGATCAGTATGGGTAAACGCCATTGAGAATTTTGGTATGTTGGCTTAGATATTCTGCCTCATTCTCTGGATTCAAGATTCCCCCAAAATTCTGGTCTAATACATTCCCATTTTCTTTTTTTTTTCAGGTATTCTATACTTATAAAATGAGGGATTTTATTGCTTCTCTTTATTTTTTTCCCCAAAGGATTTTGTTATTGTCAGCACAAGTCTTGATCAGAATGATCTAACCTGTCATTACCGACACAAGATTCACAACTCCACTTCTTACTGTTGGGGAGCAGGTCATTAACAAGAACTGAGACAAAGAGTTCTCATTCCAAAGACTTTATTCCCAACCTCGGGTGTCCGTCTCATTAAAAGAGAGAGCGGAGCCCAAGCCCTGGCGGGTGGGGAACTTATAGCTGAAGCTGGATACAGAAGCAAAAAAAAGCGGTCAGTGAGTAAAAAGAGAAAAAACTTTAACAAACAGAGTTAACTTATCTTCTAGCTAGCCATAAAACTTGGCAAGTTTATTTTCTTCTTGTGTTCAGGCAACTCTTTATTTTTTTTAACAAAGATTTTTATAGAGGAATTGGGGGATGGGAACAGTGCTGGGGAATTGGGGGAAGGGGAACAGACAAGTTGCTGTCTTTTTGTTCTTCAGTCTAGTTGTGGAGGAC
>NW_017733131.1:97080-101701 GCF_001890085.2 Hipposideros armiger
GATCTTAAACATTTTAGACATTCCCAGTAACAGGTTTGGAGATTGAAAGAAAGTTTCTTAAAGCATACAAGAGCAAAAGAAATTTCAATAAATCGTACTGGAGGAAATCATGAATTGTCTTTCTATTCTCTATATTATATAAACATAATAATAATGACAATAAATAATATTTACCAATATAATATCAATATTTATTAATAATGGCAATTATTCTTATAAGAAGAGGCAATGCAACAGTATCAGCCATAAATATGGGGAGCCTGTGTTATGCAGGTGCGCCAGACAGGCATGGTGTACTACTGACCAAAATAGTCTGTCATTTTCCTGTATTTTCTTATATTTTAGTTTAGAGCATTTTAGCTTTTGTAACTTGATGGGATGTGTTTTACCATTTCAGAAAAATTCATATGTGTGCCACATTTTGTATTTTCTTTCTGAAGGACTGATCTCAACATTTGTATAAACATCAGGCTCCACAAAATTGGGTCTGCCCCTGCCACGGGTTCCAGGCGAGCGAGAGGGAACCAGCCCTTATCCCCCACTCACCCCTGACTCTTCACATATTGCCAAGAAGATTGTCTTGTGCAAGCAAAGGACTAAAGAAATCAGGGCTCCCACCATGTGTCCCCACAATTCACATCACTGAGTGGCCTAGCAAAACTCAAACTGAGGTTTCCAAAAAGAGAAGAAACTACAAGCGTTGGCAAGGATGTAGAGAAAGCACAACTCTCTTGCATGTTGGTAGAAATATAAATTGGTGCAGCCACTATGTAAATCAGTATGGCAGTTCCTCAAAAATTCAAAATAGAGATCCCATATGATCCAGCAATTCTACTTCTGGGTATTTATTCAGAAGAAATGAAAACACTAACTTGAAAAATGATATGCACCCCCGTGTTCATTGCAGGATTATTTACAATAGCCAAGATATGGAGGCCACCTAGAGGGCCTGGACAAATGAATGGATGAGGAAAATGTGGTACACGTACAAGGGAATATTATTCAGCCATAAAAAAGAGGCAATCCCACCACTTGCAACAACATGGACAGACCATGAGAGCATTATGCTAAGTGCAATAAGTCAGACAGAGAAAGACAAATACTGTTTGATCTCACTTCCATGCGGAAAGTTAAAAAAAAATAGAATTCATAGGTACAGAGAACATATTAATGATTGCCAGCAGTAGCAGATGGGCAAAAAGCACAAAGTTACAGTTATAAAATAATTAACTCATGGGGACGTAATGTATAGTTTGATGAATATAATTAATAATATTAGTTAATAATACTATTAATTTAATAATATAGTTAATAATACTTTTTGTATATTGGAAAATTGCTAAGAGAGAAAATTGTTAAAAATTCTGATTGCAAGAAAAAAATGAGTCAATATATTGTGGTGATGGACATTAATTTGACATATTTTGCTGACACTTCACAATGTATACATGTATCAAATCATTATAATGGACACCTGACAGTAACATAATGTGACATGTCAATCATATCTCAGTAAAATATATACATAAGAAAACAACACAACAAGAAACGCAAAAAACAAAAAACCTCAAGCTGGGCACTTAGACTAGAGTGATGCAAGGCCTCCTGGCAGAGTTCCCTGTGTTCCACTAGTGTTTCAGCATCTGCATAACAAACCCCTTGTATTACATTCCCACTGCTGAAATCCATGGTGTGGCTTCTATTGTCATGACTGGTCCTTCACTGATTAAATCACAAAAGATGAAAAACGTGAGCATTGGGTGATTTCAAATGTCTTCCTAGTAAAACCCACAGCCAAGTAGGAATAAAGGGTGTCTTCAGCCAACAGCATACCTAAACCAGTCGCATCAGGTCCTAGTCTAGAAAGGCAACAACTATAAGTAAAAGGTATGCATACTGAAAAAAAAACCCACAGCGGTCTTTCTTCATAAATGATTATATATATTAAAAAATCCAAAAGTATATACAGATGCATTTGGAGGCTTAATAAGAGAGTTAGCGAGATATCAAGAGACAAAATCAAATTACAAAAATCAAATGCATTTCTATATCACAGTAAGAAACAAAAATTGGACGTTATAAAAGATGCCATTGACAATAGAATACAAAAATTTTATATACCTGGAACATGTCTCCTTCTTTAGAGATGTACATCACAAAAGTATAATGTGCACTTTCTCAATAAAGGAAATTATAAACCTGTATTGAAGGACATTAAAGATGCAAATAAATTGAAAAATGTGCATGTTAATGGGTTTGAAAACAGTATTAGATAAATGTTAATTCTATCCTAATTAATCTGCAGAAAAAGCAATATGTCACCCAATCTCCCAAATGACTTTTGCGGAACTCAACTATTATACAATTTACATTGAAGTAGAAATTTCCAAGGAAAGCCACAGCAATCATGAAGAACACTGTGAGGACGGGCTCTGTAAGATATCAAGATGTGTTACAACGTTACAGAGAATAAGTACAGTGCCGTACTGACACAGGGATAGGCCACAGGTACAGAATAGGGGCACCCAGAAATACTGTAGACCTCAACACAGGAAACATCATGCACCATAGAGGAGGTGATACAAAGAAGTGACAAAAAGATAGACATTTCAATAATATGTGTGGGCCACAAGGGACCCGAAATTGCATCCCTCGCACACAGGATGCACTAAAATCAAGGGCGGATGGATTGAGGACCTATTGCTTTACGTGAGATGAAACAACAGAGCTATTAGAAGACGCTTTCACAGGATAGCTCCATGAACTTAAGGTAGGGAAGGTTTCCTGAACAAGACATAAATAGCACTATTTATAAAGAGAAACCGTGAAAATACGGCCTATGTTACAATTGAAGACTCTTCATAAAACACCAAAGCAGGACCCAATCATCAGCCTTCAAGTACAAGAAGATGTTTACAACACAATAAGCATCAAAGTATCAGTCTCCAGAAGACAAGAAGAATTTCTATAAACACATAAGAAAGAGAAATTAGAGAAAATCACTTGAGCAGGCGCCTGCCTCATAAAGGACAGCATATGATGAGCCAGTAAACAAATACAAAGCGGCTTCGCAGCATTTGCAACCAGGAAAGTGCACATTAAATCCATAGCAAGATACTATTATACTTGCTCCAAGGTGGCCAATATTAAAGTGACTGAAAACACCGAGTGTTAGTGCAAGTGTGGGACAATGGTTGTTGAAATACAAATGGGTACAAGCACTTCAGANGGTGCCTGGGCCCCAGGGGGTGGGGACCCAGAGTGTGACCCTGAGAGGGACCCATGCCTCAGGGCCTGAGCTCACCCCAGGTCCTGTGTCTCTTCCCACCACCCACCCTTAGGCCAGGACAGGGAGTGTTCCTGTCTCCTGTTCCTGTCCTAAGATGGGGGCCCCCTGCCCCAGGTCCTCTTCTGGCCCCTGCCATACCTGTCACCTGCAAATTCAGCTTCTTATCTCCATAATTATATTTCACACTATATCCTCTCTCCACTCGGAAGAAGTAGCTTCCTGTGTCGCTCATCCTGGCGTCGCTGATGTTCAGGGAACAGCTGTTGGTCGTCGGGTCCTCAAGGAGGCGGAATCGGCCCGAGGTCTCAGGCCTCGTTGTTGCACGCGGTTTGTTTGTGGCCACAGGATAACCTTGGTGTATGTTGTCCCCACTCCAGTACCAGTAGATATAGAGTTCAGTGCGGGAAGACCATGAACTCCAGGGGTAGGAGAAGGAGCAGGGCACATGGACACACAGACCCTCCTGTACTGTCACGTCTTCCTTCAATCTGAGCTCGTACCCTGGCGTCTCCTGCAGGGAACCTGGGGGGACAGAGCCTCAGCTGCAGCTCCAACCCCTCCCCAACCTGTGTGGGTCCCCCAGCACTTGGCCACTCACCTCCCCACAGCAGGGGCAGCAGCAGCAGGGGCACCATGTCCGCATCTGACAGCCAGAGCCTGGGTCCGGTTCCCTCTGTAGGGAAGGAAATGCCTACAGTGTGGTGGGGTGGGGCTGAGGACGCCCCAGCAGGAAGCTCGGGCTGAGAGTCTGAGGCCAAGCCTGGAAGGGGAACTTAGACTCCTTTGCCTTATGGGTGAGCTTGGGGCTGAGAAATCACCCTGTCCCACCCTCTCCCCCCGGCCCCACCCAACCCCGCAGGTGGATATACCGAGGTCCTGGGAGTTGGAGAGGCTTGTGCCGATGTGAACCTGGAAGTGATCATCTTCCACATCATGTTTAAGTCAAGAGGGGGTTCATTGAGGGTGGCCAGCGCGGTTGGAAGAAACAGGACTGGTCCTGGTGACTCAGGGGGACCCACCCTCCAGCTGAACCACTAAATGTTTTGGGAAAATAACAATTTTAAATTTTCTGAAGATCGTCCAAGTATTGTCAAGAAACGGGGGCTTTAGGCTCAACCCCATTGGACGGCGGGACTCGGGGAAAGCTGTGCAGTGAAGCCCCTTTGCTCTGAGAGGTTCTGGGGACGTGAGACGCACGAGTGTTGGTCTTCTTGAGTCCAGGGTCAGTGGGACAGCGATGGAGCACAGGCCTGCGCCACAGGGGATGTGGAAGGGGAGACACTCGCCCCATTCCGCGGGGACTCCAAAGGCTAGACCTCAGCACAGAAGCAC
>NW_017733131.1:105707-107889 GCF_001890085.2 Hipposideros armiger
ACTTACTAGGTCACTGGTTTAACTTATATAATTCAGGAGCAGGCAGACGGAAGAGGTGCACAGGCCAGGTATGAAGCAAGGGGCATGTAGCTGCCATGGCCTCTCTGAGGTCACCACTCTCCCATCACCCCCAAGGGCTCACCAACCTGGAAGCTCTCTGAACCCTGTCGTTGAGGGTTTTTATGGAGGCTCCATTACATAATCATGATTAGTTACATCATTGGACATTGGCGATTGGTTCAACCTCCAGGCCCTCTCTCCACTCCTGGTCCCCTCTGGCCTTCCTCCCACCCGATACTAGAGGCATCTCTGCGGCTGGAGATTGCAGATGTTGCCCCAAGACTGCTTCATTTCCCTAACGTCACACTCTGTCCTGTCTGCTAGGAGTGAGGAACAGACGTGGAGGGGTGACAGGAGAGGAAGTTGCAACCAGAAGCCACAAGCTATAGACAAGGGCAGAAGAGGAAACTGCCCATAACCTGTACCAGGCAGGGTGGGCCACAAGGGCACACAAGAGGCCCGGCTGGCCCACCTCAGGAGCGCCAACCCATCCTAATAAAGATAAATTAACCCAGACTAATGAACTGGGGGAAAGAAGCCACCATTTTCATGTGCAAGAAGGGCTAGAGGCTTCAGCTCAGAGAAAGGTGTGTGTGTGTGTGTGTGTGTGTGTGTGTGTGAGTGTGTGTGTGTTTTCAAAACAAATAGTACAACTTTTTGCTGAGGTGAAATTCACATGACATAAAATTACTACTAATAATTTTGGATGTATACACTTTTGGAGCTGTTCATCACCTCACTTCCCCGTAATTTTCTTTAGGCCAAGCCTTTACCATACCTGCCTTGCCTTGTAGGAATGTGATTTGGGGGTTCCTAAGAGATTAATGCACTGATGCACCAACAAAACCCCACAGGCCCAAGGGTGTCTCTCTAATTCAGCTTCTCAGCAAAGGTCTGGCTCACCCAAAGCCTGGATGGAAACCCAAGGTCAAGTCCCTCTGCTGGATAAGATGCAGTCAGCATTTTTATGGTCCGGAATACATCTCACAGGAGACCCTTCCTCTGTGGGAAGCAAGTACCCTCTGCTTCCCCTTCTCTAACAACCTGAGTGAGTCTAGTTGTCAGGGTGCACTTGTTGATCCTTGAGGAATTAAAATGACTTGGATTCTGTTTGTACATTTTTATCTGGAGTCCATGAGCGAGGAGAGGACTGAATTTGTTGCTCACATTCTCCCAGGGGTAGGAGAAGGTATAGAGCTAGAGGTCATGCACGCCTCCCTGTGCCCCTTTCCTGGAGGGCAGAGGAAGCAGGCAGCTCCAGGTGTGAAAACCTCACTGTCACCCCTTTCCCCTAGCACCTAATAGCACAAATTTTTGTGAAAAGGCAATACAGAAACTTTTAAAGCAGCCAAATATTTTGAAAATTACAAATAGTTCCCTTCCATGGAGAGAGAATAATAAAAAAGATGACATTGACAAGAAACTGTAAGTCAGAAGATGATGGAGTGATGTCTTTAAAGGAGTTTTAAAAACTCATCACCCAGATTTCACACCCGAGACAATATATGATTAAAAAATAGATTGAAAGAATATTTCAAGATAAAAGAAGCAAACATCCTTGAATTCCAGTAGATTATTTAATACAAACACTAAAGTAAGTTCTTCAAGCTAAAGGAAAATGTGTGGTTTTTTGACATATTTAAAAATGGCAAATTATATATAACATAAAATGTATCAGTTTTAACTAGTTTACCATATTCTACCAGTTAAGGAATTTAGCATTGTTAAGTACACAGTTCAGTAGAATTAAAAATACTCACCTTGTTGTGTGACAGATCTCCAGGGCTCTGTCTTCATGTAAAACTGAAACTCTTTACCCATCAAACAAGGACTCCGCGTTTTTCCCACCCCCACCCCTGCTACCCACCATTCTACTTTCTGTTTCTATGAATTTGACCGCTTTAGATGCCTCATGTAAATGAAATCGTACATAATTGTATTTTGTGACCAGCTTATATCGCTGAGCACAATGTCCTCAAGGTTGTAGCATGAAACAGGACCTCCTTTCATTTAAGACTGAATAATATCCCATTAGATGTACTATAGGTTGAACTTTGGAGGGTCAGGGGTGGAATGCTATAGATAGAATGTTTAAGCCTCCCAAAGAAATACATTGAAATCT
>NW_017733131.1:111913-113554 GCF_001890085.2 Hipposideros armiger
GAGGCATCCAGACCCTGGGACCAGACTCAGAGACTCTCCTGACATGCAAGTGAGTACCCGGTCCCCTTGGATGACCAGGCATTTGGCCAAGTTTGAATTTCCATCACTAAAGACCTCGCTTTCACACAAAAGCTTTACACGAGTCATCATAGCAGTTATTTGTGATAGCTAAAACGTAGAAACAACCCAAATGTCCACCAACAGTCGAATGGACACATATTAATACCATGTGCCCCATTCATAAAATGGAATATTATTTAGAAATAAAAAGGAATAAAGTACTGACACATGTATGAACCTTGAAAATATCATGCTACATGAAAGACGTCAGTCATAAAGGACCATGTATTATATAATTCCATTTATATGAAATGTCTAGAGAAATAGAAAATAGATTAGTGGTTTCCTAGGCCTGGGGGGACAATGGGGGCGGGATGACAATTAAGGGGTGTAGGATTTCTTTTTGTTTGTTTCTTCTCCATTTTGGGCTAATGAAAAAGTTCTAAAATTGATTGTGGTGATGGGTACACAGCTCTGAGTGAATGAACCAAAAGCCATTGAATTGTACACTTCAACTACATGGGAATTTTATCTCAATAAAGCTGTTCCCCACCCACCTCCCCAAAAAGGCCCCTCTGGATGCACTCGGCTCTGCTTTTCTGGGATTCAGTGACATCTCTCATCATCCCCGACCACGCACCTCCCTGTTCCTCCCCAGGACAAAGGCTTACATGGAAAAGAAGATGAGACATGAGCACAGGGACAGCAGGGCCATGGCGCCAGCGCCTCCAAGAGCCCCAGGAACCACTCCCGACGGGGACACTGACTTTCCTACAGAGAAAAGAGCAGAAGATGACCCACTCTCAGCACCCAGTCCGCTGTTTTCCCACCTACAACAGAACTGGCTGTAGGGCCTGTGCAGGCACGAGCTGGAGGGTTATGTCCTAGCAATCATGTGCCTTCCAGGCCCCAGCCCCTGGCCCACAGCTTCATTTTCTCCAATCTACTCCTTTCTCCCAAAGCCTCTGTCCCCAGCAGATCCCCTGACCTGACAGCAGCAGGATAGTGGCGCTCTGGGCCCCACAGACGTTTCCAGCCTCGCAGCTGAGCCTGAGGCTGGAGCTGAGCTCCTCTCTGAGGCTCAGGGAGCTGTTGGTCCAAGGACCTGCTAAGCTGAAGATGACCTTGAAGGAGGCATTGCTGAAGTTCCCCTCCAGCAGCCACTCCCCCAGCCGCCAGCGCACAGAAGAGGCTGGCTGGGCTCTGGAGGAGCAGCTGCAGTGCAGCCACTTGTTCTCCCAGGAGCAGGAGGGTCCCAGCAGCTCTGGGGGGTCTGGGGGAGAGAGGAGAGAAGTCAACGGTGCCCCACCCCTCCCCAGCACAAGGTGTCCTGCCCACAAGGGTCCCCACACTCACAGACCACAGAGAGGCTGAGAGAGACACTTGGGGAGCCCAGCGGGTGCCGAGCTTGGCAGGTGAGCTCTCCTTCTTCTGCAGTCACCACTCGAGGCAGCTCCAGGATCGCAGTGCTGGAGATGGGGGAGGCGTTCAGGGCTGGGGACCCCCGGAACCAGCTCAGTGCTGCAGGAGGGTTGCTGTCAGCAGCACACAGCAGCCGCAGAGCCTGGCCCTCCAGGATGA
>NW_017733131.1:116746-122793 GCF_001890085.2 Hipposideros armiger
ACACACACACACACACACACACACACACACACACACACATACACACACACACACACACAGCACTCCTACTACCCACAGGGACCCAGCCATCCCTCCAGACTCACAGGACACATTGAGCTGGATGGTTCTCTCCATAGTTACTGAATCTCCTTGTTTCACCTGACAGGTGAGGTTGGTGCCATGGTTCTGGGGCCTTGGGGTGAAGGTTAGCACTGAGGAGCGGAGGGCCTGGCGGCCCAGAGAGTAAACAGCTTCCCCCACCCAGGTGAAGGTCAGAGGTCTTCTCCCTTCGCAGGACCCTGGCGGGCTGCAGGTCAGGCTTGTACGGCGGCCGGACTCCAGAGGTTCCGGAATGTGGATGTTGGGTTCCTCTGTCAGGGCAGATGAGGAGAGAGGCGGTGCCTGGGCCCCAGGGGGTGGGGACCCAGAGTGTGACCCTGAGAGGGACCCATGCCTCAGGGCCTGAGCTCACCCCAGGTCCTGTGTCCCTTCCCACCACCCACCCCTAGGCCTGGACAGGGAGTGTTCCTGTCTCCTGTTCCTGTCCTAAGATGGGGGCCCCCTGTCCAAGTCCTGTTCTGGCCCCTGCCATACCTGTCACCTGCAAATTCAGCTTCTTATCTCTGTAATTATATTGCACATTATTTCCTCTCTCCACTCGGAAGAAGTAGCTTCCTGTATCGCTCATCCTGGTGTCACTGATGATCAGGGAACAGCTGTTGGGTGTGGGGTCCTCAAGGAGGCGGAATCGGCCTGAGGTCTCAGGCCTCCTTCGAGAACGTGGGTTGTTTGTGGCCACAGGATTAGCTTGGCGTCTGTCGTCCCCACTCCTGTACCAGTAGATGTAGAGTTCACCGGGGGAATACCATGAACTCCAGGGGTAGGAGAAGGAGCAGGGCACATGGACACACAGACCCTCCTGTACTGTCAAGTTTTCCTTCAATCTGAGCTCGTATCCTGGAACCTCCTGCAGGGAACCTGGGGGTACAGAGCCTCAGCTGCAGCTCCAACCCCTCCCCAACCTGTGCAGGACCCCCAACCCTTGGCCACTCACCTCCCCACAGCAGGGGCAGCAGTAGCAGGGGCACCATGTCCGCATCTGACAGCCAGAGCCTGGGTCTGGTTCCCTCTGTAGGGAAGGAAATGCCTACAGTGTGGTGGGTGGGGCTGAGGACGCCCCAGCAGGAAGCTCGGGCTGAGAGACTGAGGCCACGCCTGGAAGGGGAACTTAGGCTCCATTGCCTTCTGGGTGAGCTGGGGGCTGAGAAATCACCCTGTCCCACCCTCTCCCCACAGCCTGACCCAACCCCGCAGGTGGATATACCGAGGTCCTGGGAGTTGGAGAGGCTTGTCCAGATGGGAACCTGGAAGTGATCACCTTCCACATCATGTTTAAGTCAAGAGGGAGTTCACTGAGGGGGGCCAGCGCGGTTGGAAGAAACAGGACTGGTCCTGATGACTCAGGGGTTCCACCCTCTAGCTGAAACCACTAAATGTTGTGGAAAAATAATAGTTTAAAATTTCTGAAGACCATTCAAGTATTGTCAAGAAAAGGGGACTTTAGGCTCAAATCCATTGGACGGTGGGACTCGGGGAAAGCTGAGCAGTAAAGCCCCTTTGCTCTGAGAAGTTTTGGGGACGTGAGATGCACGAGTGTTGGTCTTCTTGAGTCCAGGGTCAGTGGGACAGCGATGGAGCACAGGCCTGCGCCACAGGGGATGTGGAAGGGGAGACACTCGCCCCATTCCGCGGGGACTCCAAAGGCTAGACCTCAGCACAGAAGCACATTTGCTGCCTTAGAGCTCAGGAAGCTCCCTCTTCAGAGTCCCTCACATGCTGGCGTCCTTTTTCAAAGCCTGGCAAGGACTCGAGTGATGTGAGGACATAACCTGTAATCCTGCTGTTCTTTTTCATGAAGGAAAGTTGATCAACATTTTCCCAAATGTAACAATGATCTTAAACATTTTAGACATTCCCAGTAACGGGTTTGGTGATTGAAAGAAAGTTTCTTAAAGCATGCAAGAGCAAAAGAAATTTCAATAAATCGTGCTGGAGGAAATAATAAATCCTCTTTCTAGTCTCTATCTTATATAAACATAATAATTATGACAATAAATAATATTTACCAATATAATATTAATATTTATCAATATTTGGCAATTATTTTTATAAGAAGAGGCAATGCAACAGTATCAGCCATAAATGTGGGGAGCCTGAGTTATGCAGGTGCGTCAGACAGGCATGGTGTACTACTGATCAAAATAGTCTCTAATTTTCCTGTATTTTCTTATATTTTAGTTTAGAGCATTTTAGCTTTGTGACTTGATGGGATGTGTTTTACCATTTCAGAAAAATTCATACGTGCGCCACATTTTGTATTTTCTTTCTGAAGGACTGATCTCAACATTTGTATAAACGTCAGGCTCCACAAAACCTGGGTCTGCCCCTGCCACGGGGTCCAGGTGAGCAAGAGGGAACCAGCCCTATCCCCTACTCACCCCTGACTCTTCCCTTATTGCCAAGAAGATTGTCTTATGCAAGCAAAAGACTAAAGAAAACAGGGCTCCCACCATTGTGTCCCCACAATTCACATCACTGCGTGGCCTAGCAAATCTCAAACTGAGGTTATCAAAAAGAGAAGAAACTACAAGTGTTGGCAAGGATGTAGAGAAAGCACAACTCTCTTGTATGTTGGTAGAAATGTAAGTTGGTGCAGCCACTATGTAAATCAGCATGGCAGTTCCTCAAAAATTCAAAATAGAGCTCCCCTATGATCCAGCAATTCTAGTTCTGGGTATTTATTCAGAAGAAATGAGAACTCTAACTTGAAAAATTATATGCATCCCCATGTTCATTGCAGGATTATTTACAATAGCCAAGATATGGAGGCAACCTAGAGGCCATGGACAAATGAATGGATGAGGATAATGTGGTACACGTGGTAGGGAATATTATTCAGACATAAAAAAGAGGCAATTTGCCACTTGCAACAACATGGAGGGAATATGAGGGCATTATGCTAAGTGAAATAAGTCAGACAGAGAAAGACATATACTGTATGATCTCACTTACATGTGGAAAGTTAAAAGAAAAATAACTCATAGATACAGAGAACATATTAATGATTACCAATAGTCAGGTGGGCAAAAATCACAAAGTTACAGTTATAAAATAATTAACTCATGGGGATGTAATGTATAGTTTGATGATTATAATTAACAATATTAGTTAACAATACTATTAATTTAATAATATACCTAATAATACTTATGGTATATTTGAAAATTGCTAAGAGAGAAAATTGTTAAAAATTCTGATGGTAGGGCACGCCGAGTGGCTCACTTGGTTAAGAGCTCGCTCAAGAGTTTGAGCTCTGAGCAACAGTGGTTCGAGTCCCGGCCCGAGCTGAGCAGCCGCTGAGCTGCCAACAGGTGGCGGGATGGCTCAGCTAAAAAAAAATAATAATAATAATTCTGATCGCAAGAAAAAATTGGGTCAATATATTGTGCTGATGGACATTAATTTGACATATTGTGGTGACACTTCACAATGTATACAAATATCAAATCATTCTAATAGACACCTGACAGTAACATAATGTGACTTGTCAATCATATCTCAATAAAATATATACATAAGAAAACAAACAAAAAATAAAACAAAAAAACAAAAAACCTCAAGCTGGGCACTTAGACTAGAGTGATGCAAGGCCTCCTGGCAGAGTTCCCTTTGTGTTCCACTAGTGTTTCAGCATCTGCATAACAAACCCCTTGTATTACATTCCCACTGCTGAAATCCATGGTGTGGCTTGTATTGTCATGATTGGCCCTTCACTGATTAAATCTCAGAAGATGAAAAAACGTGAGCATTGGGTGATTTCAAAAGTCTTCCTAATAAAACGCACAGCCAAGTAGGAAGAAAGGAGAATTTCCCTAACAAGGGAAAGGGTGTCTTCAGCAAACAGCATTCCTAACTCAGTAGCATCAGGTCCTAGTCTAGAAAGGCAACAACAATAAGTAAAAGATACAAATGTTGAAAAAATAACAAAGCGGTCTTTCTTCATAAATGATTATATATATTAAAAAAACCGAAGGACTATACAGATACATTTGGAGGCTTAATAAGAGAGTTAGCGAGATTTCAAGAGACAAAATCAAATTACTAAAATCAAATGCTTTTCTATATCACAGCAATAAACAAAAATTGGACGTTATAAAAGATGCCATTGACAATAGCATACAAAATTTTGATATACCTGGAACATATCTCATTCTTTAGAGATGTACATCACAAAAGTATAATGTACACTCTCTCGATAAACAGAATTATAAATCTGTATTGAAGGACATTAAAGATGAAAATAAATTGAAACCTGTGCATGTTAATAGGTTTGAAAATAGTATTATATAAACGTTAATTCTATCCTAATTAATCTGCAGAATAAAGCAATATGTCACCCAATCTCCCAAATGACTTTTGTGGAACTCAACTATTATAAAATTTACATTGAAGTAGAAATTTCCAAGGAAAGCCACAGCAATCATGAAGAACACTGTGAGGACAGGCTCTGTAAGATACAGAGAATAAGACAGTGTTGTACTGACACAGGGATAGGCCACAGGTACAAAATAGGGGCACCCAGAAATGCTGTAGAACTCAACACAGGAAACATCATACACCACAGGGGAGGTGATACAAAGAAGTGACAAAAAGACAGACATTTCAATAATATGTGTGGGCCACCAGGGACCCGAAATTCCATCCCTAGTACACAGATGCATTAAAATCAAGGGCGGATGGATGGAGGACCTATTGCTTTACGTGAGACAAAACAACAGAGCTATTAGAAGATGATATCACAGGATAGCTCCATGAACTTAAGGTAGTGAAGGTTTCCTGAACAAGACATAAATAGCACTATTTATAAAGAGAAACCTTGAAAATACGGCCTATGTTACAATTGGAGACTCTTCATAAAACACCAAAGCAGGGCTCAATCATCAGCCTTCAAATACGAGAAGATGTTTCCAACACAATAAGCATCAAAGTGTCAGTCTCCAGAAGACAAGAAGAATTTCTATAAACACATAAGAAAAAGAAATCAGAGAAAATCACTTGAGCAGGTGCCTGCCTCGTAAAGGACAGCATACGATGAGCCAGTAAACAAATACAAAGCGGCTCCGCAACATTCACAACCAGGAAAGTGCACATTAAAACCATAACAAGATACTATTATACTTGCTCCAAGGTGGCCAATATTAAAGTGACTGAAACCACCGAGTGTTAGTGAAAGTGTGGGACAATGGTTGTTGAAATATAAATGCGTACAAGCACTTCAGAGTAAAATAGCATCATCTAATACACTGGGGCTCGGCTTACATCATGACCAGCAAAATTGTACTCCCAGACTTATGTTCTAGAGCAGCTGTCCGATGTGCTAGCCAGTCGCCACACGTGGCGGCTGACCACTGGAAAGGTGCCTATCAGGATGTATGCTGTAAGGGGCCATCGGATGTGCTCTAAGGTGACACACACTCTGGATTTAGAAGTCTCACTACAAGAAAACATTTAAATCATTTATGTTGGTATTCTGAGACCATTTTAAATGGGAGTGAGGGAGACATTTCTCCTACTCTTCATAAAACACCATGAAAAGGGCTAAATGCACTAAATTCAACTCGATTCTGACGCTGTGTACCTGGGGACAGTGTCAGATTCCAGGGGTTAAGTGTTTAGTTCTGAATATGCCCCCGTACCGTGTATCGGATGTCAGTCACAAGTCCAGCTTGTCACCTGTGCTTCTCAAAACAACTGGCTATAGGTTCCCAAGACCTTCTCCCTTAGGATTTATTAATTTGTAAGAGCAGCTCACAGGACTCAGAGCACATTTCACTTACTAGGTCACTGGTTTAACTTATATAATTCAGGAACAGGCAGATGGAAGAGGTGCACAGGGCCAAGTATGAAGCAAGGGGCATGGAGCTGCCATGGCCTCTCTGAGGTCACCACTCTCCCATCACCCCAAGGGCTCACCAACCTGGAAGCTC
>NW_017733131.1:128785-133862 GCF_001890085.2 Hipposideros armiger
GTTCCTAAGAGATTAATGCACTGATGCACCAAGAAAACCCCACAGGCCAAAGGGTGTCTCTCTAATTCAGCTTCTCAGCAAAGGTCTGGCTCACCCAAAGCCTGGATGGAAACCCAAGGTCAAGTCCCTCTGCTGGACAAGGTGCAATCAGCGTTTTTATGGTCCGGAATACATCTCACAGGAGACCCTTCCTCTCTGTGGGAAGCAAGTACCTCCTGGTTCTCCTTCTCTAACAACCTGAGTGAATCTAGTGATCAGGGCGCATTTGGTGGTCCTTAAGGAGTTAAAATGACTTGGATTCTGTTTTGTACATTTTTATCTGGAGTCCGTGATAGAGGAGAGGACTGAATTTGTTGCTCATATTCATTACAAGTTTGGCCCAGAACCATTAGTTTAATGTGAGAATGACTGTGGTCAGTCTCAGAATCCCAGGGGTAGGAGAAGGTATAGAGCTAGAGGTCATGCATGACTTCCTGTGCCCCTTTCCTGGAGGGCAGATGAAGCAGTCAGCTCCAGGTGTGAAAACCTCACTGTCACCCCTTTCCCCTAGTCCACCTAATAGCACGAATTTTTGTGAAAAGGCAATACAGAAACTTTTAAAGCAGCCAAATATTTTGAAAATTACAAATAGTTCCCTTCCATGGAGAGAGAATAATACAAAAGATGACATTGCACAAGAAACTGTAAGTTAGAAGATGATGGAGTGATGTCTTTAAAGGAGTTTTAAAAACTCATCACCCAGATTTCACACCCGAGACAATATACGATTAAAAAATAGATTGAGAGCCGGCCGAGTGGCGTGATAGTTAAGAACTGGCTTGGAACGCCAGAGGACCGTGATTTGGATCCCACATATGAGGGCCAGTGACACTGCCCTCTCAGGTTCCCTGCAGGAGGAGCCAGGATACGAGCTCAGACTGAAGGAAGACGTGACAGTACAGGAGGGTCTGTGTGTCCATGTGCCCTGCTCCTTCTCCTACCCCTGGGGTTCATGGTCTTCCTGCGCTGAACTCTACATCTACTGGTACTGGAGTAGGGACAACATATACCAAGGTTATCCTGTGGCCACAAACAAACCGCGTGCCCCAGCGAGGCCTGAGACCTCGGGCCGATTCTGCCTCTTTGAGGACCAGACGACCAACAGCTGTTCCCTGAACATCAGCAACGCCAGGATGAGCGACACAGAAAGCTACTTCTTCAGAGTGGAGAGAGGAGATGATGTGAAATATAGTTACAGATATAAGAAGCTGAATTTGCAGGTGACAGGTATGGCAGGGGCCAGAACAGGACCCTGGACAGGGGATCCCCTTCTTAGGACAGGAACAGGACACTGGAATACTCCCTGTCCAGGCCTAAGGGCTGGGTGTTGGGAAGAGACACAGGACCTGGGGTGAGCTCAGGCTCTGGGGCATGTGTCCCTCTCAGGGTCACACTCTGGGTCCCCACCCCCTGGGGCCCAGGAACCGCCTCTCTCCTCCTCAGCCCTGACAGAGAAACCCAACATCCACATTCTGGAGCCTCTGGAGTCCGGCCGCCCCACACGCCTGACCTGCAGCCTGCCAGGGTCCTGCGAAGGGGGAAGACCTCTGACCTTCACCTGGGTGGGGGAAGNTAATAATACTATTAATTTAATAATATACTTAATAATACTTTTTGTATATTTGAAAATTGCTAAGAGAGAAAATTGTTAAAAATTCTGATTGCAAGAAAAAATGAGTCAATATATTGTGGTGATGGAAGTTAATTTGACATATTGTGGTGACACCTCACAATGTATACATATATCAAATCATTATAATGGACACCTGACAGTAACATACTGTGACATGTCAATCATATCTCAATAAAATATATACATAAGAAAACTAAAAAAGAAAAAAACAACCCCAAAAAAACCAAACCTCAAGCTGGGCACTTAGACTAGAGTGATGCAAGGCCTCCTGGCAGAGTTCCCTTTGTGTTCCATTAGTGTTTCAACATCTGCATAACAAACCCCTTGTATTACATTCCCACTGCTGAAATACATGGTGTCGCTTCTATTGTCATGATTGGCCCTTCACTGATTAAATCTCAAAATTTGAAAACCACGAATATTGGATGATTTCAAATGTGTTCCTCATAAAACCCACAGCTAAGTAGGAAGAAAGGAGAATTTCCCTAACAAGGGAAAGGGTGTCTTCAGCAAACAGCATACCTAACTCAGTAGGATCAGGTCCTAGTCTAGAAAGACAACAACAATAAGTAAAAGATACGAATATTGAAGAAATAATAAAATGGTCTGTCTTCATAAATGATTATATATATTAAAAAATCCAAAAGTATATACGGATATATTTGGAGGCTTAATAAGAGAGTTGGCGAGATTTCAAGAGACAAAATCAAATTACAAAAATCAAATACATTTCTATATCATAATAAGAAACAAAAATTGGACGTTATAAAAGATGCCATTGACAATAGCATAAAAAATTTGGATATAACTGCAACATGTGTCATTCTTTAGAGATGTACATGACATAAGTATAATGTGCGCTTGCTCAATAAAGGGAATTACAAATCTGTATTGAAGGACATTAAAGATGCAAATAAATTGAAAAATGTGCATGTTAATGGGTTTGAAAACAGTATTAGATAAATGTTAATTCTATCCTAATTAATCTGCAGAAAAAGCAATATGTCACCCAATCTCCCAAATGACTTTTGTGGAACTCAATTATTATAGAATTTATATTGAAGTGGAAATTTCCAAGGAAAGCCACGGCAATCATGAAGAACACTGTGAGGATGGGCTCTGTAAGATATGAAGATGTATTACAACGTTACAGAGAATAAGACAGTGTTGTACTGTCACAGGGATAGGCCACAGGTACAGAATAGGGGCGCCCAGAAATACTGTAGACCTCAAAACAGGAAACATCATGCACCACAGAGGAGGTGATTCAAAGTGACAAAAAGATAGACATTTCAATAATATGTGTGGGCCACAAGGGACCCGAAATTGCATCCCTAGCACACAGGATACACTAAAATTAAGGGCGGCTGGATTGAAGACCTATTGCTTTCCGTGAGATGAAACAACAGAGCTATTAGAAGATGATATCACAGGATAGTTCCATGAACTTAAGATAGGGAATGTTTCCTGAACAAGACATTAATAGCACTATTTATAAAGAGAAACTTTGAAAATACGGCCTATGTTACAAATGAAGATTCTTCATAAAACACCAAAGCAGGGCTCAATCATCAGCCTTCAAATATGAGAAGATGTTTCCAACACAATAAGCATCAAAGTGTCAGTCTCCAGAAGACAAGAAGAATTTCTATAAACACATAAGAAAGAGAAAACAGAGAAAATCACTTGAGCAGGCGCCTGCCTCATAAAGGACAGCATACGATGAGCCAGTAAAGATATACAAAGCGGCTCCGCAGCATTCGCAACCAGGAAAGTGCACATTAAAACCATAGCAAGATACTATTATACTNTGTGTGTGTGTGTGTGTGTGTGTGTGTGTGTTTTCTAAACAAATAGTACAACATTTTGCTGAGATGAAATTCACATGACATGAAATTACTACTAATAATTTTCGATGTATACACTTTTGGAGCTGTTCATCACCTCTCTTCCCCGTCATTTTCTTTATGTCAAGCATTTACCATACCTGCCTTGCCTTGTAGGTATGTGATTTGGGAGTTCCTAAGAGATTAATGCACTGATGCACCAACAAAACCCCACAGGCTAAAGAGTGTCTCTCTAATTCACCTTCTTAGCAAAGGTCTGGCTCACCCAAAGCCTGGTTGGAAACCCAAGGTCAAGTCCCTCTGCTGGACAAGGTGCAATCACAGCGTTTTTATGGTCCAGAATATATCTCACAGGAGACCCTTCCTCTCTGTGGGAAGCAAGTACCTCCTGGTTCCCCTTCTCTAACCACCTGAGTGAGTCTAGTCGTCAGGGGGCATTTGGTGGTTAAGGAGTTAAAATGACTTGGATTCTGTTTTGTACATTTTTGTCTGGAGTCCATGATAGAGGAGAGGACTGAATTTGTAGCTCACATGCATTACAAGTTTGGCCCAGAACCATTAGTTTAATGTGAGACTGACTGTGGTCAGTCTCAGAATCCCAGGGGTAGGAGAAGGTATAGAGCTAGAGGTCATGCACGACTTCCTGTGCCCCTTTCCTGGAGGGCAGAGGAAGCAGGCAGCTCCAGGTGTGAAAACCTCACTGTCACCCCTTTCCCCTAGTCCACCTAATAGCACGAATTTTTGTGAAAAGGCAATACAGAAATTTTTAAAGCAGCCAAATATTTTGAAGATTACAAATAGTTCACTTCCATGGAGAAAGAACAATAAAAAAAGATGACATTGCACAAGAAACTAAGTTAGAAGATGATGGAGTGATGTCTTTAATGGAGTTTTAAAAACTCATCACCCAGATTTCACACCCGAGACAATATATGATTAAAAATAGATTGAAATAATATTTCAAGATAAAAGAAGCAAACATCCTTGAATTCCAGTAGATTATTAGATACAAACACTAAAGTAAGTTCTTCAGGCTAAAGGAAAATGTGTGTTTTTTTGACATATTTAAAAATGGCAAATTATATATAACATAAAATGTATCACTTTTAACTGTTTTACCATATTCTACCAGTTAAGAAATTTAGCATTGTTAAGTACACAGTTTGGTAGAATTAAAAATACTCACCTTGTTGTGTGACAGATCTCCAGGGCTCTGTCTTCATGTAAAACTGAAACTCTTTACCCATTAAACAACATTCCGCGGGGACTCCAAAGGCTAGACCTCAGCACAGAAGCACATTTGCTGCCTTAGAGCTCAGGAAGCTCCCTCTTCAGGGTCCCTCACATGCTTGCGTCCTTTTCCAAAGCCTTCAAGGACTCGAGTGATGTGAGGAGATGACCTGTAATCCTACGGTTCTTTCATGAAGGAAAGTTGATCAACATTTTCCCAAATGTAACAATGATCTTAAACATTTTAGACATTCCCAGTAACAGGTTTGGAGATTGAAAGAGAGTTTCTTAAACCATACAAGAGCAAAAGAAATTTCAATAAATCATG
>NW_017733131.1:134425-136370 GCF_001890085.2 Hipposideros armiger
TGTCTGCACTTCTCTCTCCAAAGCCTTCGAGATTCTGCAAACCACTTCGCCTCTTCTCATCCAGGAGGGCCAAGCTCTGCGGCTGGTCTGTGCTGCTGACAGCAACCCCCCTGCAGCACTGAGCTGGTTCCGGGGGTCCCCAGCCCTGAACGCCTCCCCCATCTCCAGCACCGCGATCCTGGAGCTGCCTTGAGTGGGGACTGCAGAAGAAGGAGAGCTCACCTGCCAAGCTCGGCACCCCGCTGGGCTCCCCAAGTGTCTCTCTCAGCCTTTCTGTGCAGAGTGAGTTGCAAGCCAGGTGCTGGGGGCAGGCAGGGTGCTGGGATTGGGGTAATGGGGGGCACTTGCGGCTGACACAGCTTCACCCCCTGTTGTGTTCCCCAGGAAGCCCTCCTTCTTGCAGATGTGTGACTGAGGAGCAACAGGGCTCCTGGCCCCTGGTCCTCACCTTGATCAGGGGGACCCTCATGGGGGCTGGCTTCCTCCTCACCTATGGCCTCACCTGGATCTACTACACCAGGTGAGCAGGCCTGTCCCTGTCCAGGGAAGTCTGGAGATTGGCCTGAGTTCCAGGTGTGGCTGAGCTGCCCCGCCCTGCCTGGAGTGAGAGTTCAAGGGGCAGGTTCTCTGAGCTGAGACTGGGTTGGCTCTGCAGGTGTGGAGGCCCCCAGAGAACAAGGCCGAGATCCTGACTGAGCCCCCTCCTCCTCAAACGAAGCCCAGAGGGACAGACGTGGGACACCAATGTCAGCTTCTCCCTGGAAACTCTTGACTCACACCCTGTCCCAGTTGTACCCATGGCATTTTGATTTGTGGAGGTGACTGAGTGACGTACGGAGAGTCAATGCTATTGAAAGAAGATGTTTCTTACTGACATTTTCTTCTGTCCTTTTTTACCTTTGCCAGGTCAGACAGGGCCACGGGGAAAGCACCAGGTTTGGTCAGGAGGCAGGAGCAGGTGAGGGGAAGGCCTCCTATGAGCCTTTATTGGGGATTCCGTAAGACATCCAAGGCAGGGCAAGGCAAACAGTCTAGTATCAGCTCATTGGAATATTTCTGGGGCTCTTGGACTCCTAAGGGTTGCCTGTAATTCTCTGTTCCTGTGGTTCTGGATGATTTAGGGCTGCTTGGGGGTGAGAGTTAGACAAAGGCAGTCACTGGGGGATATGAGCTCAGGATTGGTTACTTTGCATCTGAAAGGCTGCAGCTGGCTGGACCCTTGGCTGTCTCTAAGAATCAGGTACCTAGGGAGTGGCTGTCTTCCTGGCCAGCAAGCTCTTTAAGATGTCAAAACGTCATAAGGTACAGAAATAAAAAAGAAGCAATACAACTACACTGACTGTCCTCTTGTTTCTGCCCGTGCCTTTCCCATTTGACTTACTCTCTCTCCGTTTTGGTGCTGCTCCACTCATCCCCGCCACCCCAGTTCCTCTCTGACCAATCGCAGGCTCAGGAAGGTAGTGAACTTGGCGCCTTATCCTCCTATTGCCCAGAAGTTCCGTGGTTAACACCTGAATATCTGGTCTCCCAAACTTCCCTATCAACACAGACATCAATACACAGCAGAGTCAGCAGCTCAGGTCTTCTTTCCAGGTTTAAAGATGCCTACCTCATAATGGTTGTTATAAAATATCCCAGCATTTAATTATAAATAGAAATTTTATTAAGTAATACAACAGAGAAATTGATTTTACTGTTTAGTGCCTGTGGGCGTTTCTAGAGACAAATTATATCTGAGTCCTCTATTCCTCTTTCTTTAACCTGTTTCAAGCAAATTTTTTGTATACTCATTGTTTTTTGAAGTCTAACTTAAATTAAGTAAAATATACAAAGCCAAAGAGTTCGATTAGGTGAATGTTTCTATGTGTACACACCCTGCTTCCACCACCAAGCTCAACAAACAGACTCTTTCCACCTACCCCTGCTGGGCAGGTCAGGCTACAAG
>NW_017733132.1:0-12990 GCF_001890085.2 Hipposideros armiger
TAGATGTTTACTAGAGTTATATCCTCTTGTTGGATCGATCCCTTTATTATTATGAAGTGCCCTTCTTTGTCCTTTGTTATATTCTTCACTTTAAAGTCCATTTTATCTGATATATTACTTTGATATTTTGATAGCAGTTGTTTTCTGCTTTTATTGGTGCCACACTGAACGTGAATGACACAGATATATTGGTAGAATTTTCTATTACTACTATAATATTTTTCTCAACTTTGTAGCTAAACATTAAATTTAGATATTATACACAGGTTTCTTAAAGTTACTATTGTATTTTTAAAAATTGGAAATAAATCTGGAATTAGTTTGTATGTTGTGCGGGAAGTAGGTCAGTCAACTAATTGCTGTCTTTAGTAATTTTGTGTAAGTCTGACAAATCTGTCTTTCTTAGTGGTCTATGCTGCTAGCAGTAGCTTTGGTGTGACTGCTGCTCACACGTGGCTTGATTCCTCTATGCCACTTACCTTCTGTACTCAGCTTTTTATCTATTTTACAAGAATGTTACATGCAGAATAATTTTACTTAATATTTGCTGCTATATGAATGTGGTTGTTTTTCATCAAAACAAATTTAGACAGAAAAGTGAAACTAATGCAAATATTAAAAACTTCAATTATATTCCTTATCTCATTAAATATTAGGTAAGAGTAACAACATAAAATATATTATTGAGTGCTTAATCTGTGCCAAAACTTATTCATAAGTATTATTTCACCATATAGTTTTCAACAAGGACTTAAGGGAGAAACTAATATCATGCCCACTTAGAATTCAGAAGTCCAAAGAAGTGAAACACTTTGCCTAAGCTACGCAGCTTAACAAGTGACAAATTTAAAAAATCCAAACCTGTGCTGTTTGACTCTAGGGACCATGTGTTATTCATGGGCATGATATCATCTCCATAACTGCGTATTGTTTTCAAAATATTTAAAATGAATAGAAGCTTAGTGTTATATTTTCTAAAGAAATAAAATTATAGATAGATCCTCACATTGGTTTCAGCAATAAATACAAAGAAAATCAAGTATGTAATCTACGTAAGGTATTAAATAGCTCACGTTTGAAAAATAGTGCTGTGTCTTTCATCTGCAATCCTCCCCTGGCATAGATTCTGGAATTCTAACACAGATTTTGTTTGTTTAGCAGATCAAAATGGGGGTAGGGAGGTTTGGCAATATTTCATTTAAAAAATTAAGGATAAGAAAGTGTCTTGGAAGGATGACATCTGTTAGATGTAGAAGCAACAAAAGACTGTGATATTGCAGAGCAAATGTGTGATTAAACATATGCCAAAATACTGCAGTGGCACTGCATTTTCAGAGGTCAGGCAAATATGGGAACTCGCGCCTCAGGAAAAAGCCACGATTTCAAATCAAAACAGGTAGATGCAGTTAACGCTTTTGTTTTCTCATCACTCCACCAAACATTTTTTTTTTTGCAGTCTTCTCATCTTTCCATCTCAGTAGCTTTCCCAAAATTACCTTATATACATTGATCTGGTCTCTCTCTGGCCCGTTGCATAAATGAAATTTCTCCATGAACTATCCTTATAGCTAATTTTGCAGAACTTTTGGTTTATTAGAGCACAGAAAAATAGGGCAAGGATGAGGCAAGATGAATAAGATGATGACTGACAGCATTTCCCACAGTGAAGTTCCACAAGCACCATGCACTGTATGCATAAAAATGGCACATACATGTACACAAATCTTTTTGCAAAATATGAAAATCGATATTTTTATGTATTTTACAGAAAAAGGAACATGATCGCTTCCTGAATATCAGTGAGAAAACTATTTTACTTATTTTTAAGTCCAGCAAAACAGACTTGCAGCTCTAAACCAAGTAATGTGAATGTAGCCAGAAATTGTATTAGAAAAATAATTCCTATTTTTACCTTTGGAAACACCAGAAAGAGAGCATTTTCATTTCTTTTCTCCCACCTCCACCTGGCTAGGGCTTTCAGCAGTTCTACAGATCTGAGATTTACCTTATCTCTAGACCATGCATAAGACTTTTTTTAATTGCAGCATGTGTTAGGTACATGATCATGGACAGTGGTTCTCTTTTGATGTAGGATGTGACAAGACTGAAGTGTCTGGAGCTAAGAATGGCTAGAGGACAAATCCTTATGATTTCCTATCACAGGGTGGACCTACTGGTTCATTTTCTCAGCAAAGGTCCAAATGGAGACCTTTGCAAAGAAGCAGCTATATCTGCCTGTTTGAAGGGGATGAAGCAGTTTGCATAGGACTTGGAGACCAGTATAGGTCATAGATAATGACACTTGAGAGGATAGACATCTGTAAAGTCCCTGGAGGTTCAGACCACCAGAGGAGTGACTAGGAAGGAAGCCACAAGGAAGAACTTTTTTTCATGAGAATTTTCTCATGGCAATGGGCGTGTAGACTCAGATTTAGTTTGTTTTGGAACAATGGAACAATGTGATACAAATATTTTGGTGAGCAGTATGTATCATTATAGGAACTAGATTATAGTAGCTGTATGGTTTCAAATGGATCCCTGCTCACTGAAAAGGAAACAAAGAATTGCAGCATGATGTAAACTCTAAGCTCCTCTCATTCTCCATCTTCCTCCTCCCACTTAAAGAACTGTGGTTCTAAAAGATTTCAGTCACCCCTCCCTTTCCACACACACATGCAGTCATTGACAGTAATGTCAAGAAGCAAATGCTCAAGCTAGATGTATTCAAGTGATTGATTGTTTAAGGAAATGGGATGGAGATACCTCCATTTGCGTTTTTAAAAATGTAACATATGGCTTAATAAAACATTTTCACTTGGTCCAGATGCTTTAAAGGTGTGATTATGCTCTTTAATTTGTGTCATCACAACACATAATTTTTCATGTCTGGCAGATAAGTTTTTTGCAATAGTAACTATTGTGACAAAACTTATATGATCTATGTCTATTTATAGGTTAAGGTAATAGAAATAAAATATGAATACTTGGTTATACTGTTGGTGTCAGATGTTTACCTTGAATATAAAGATATAGCCAATATATTCTGGCACATCTATAAGGAAGCATTAAATCAATAAATTAAAATGATAATCTTCATCTTAATGGGTCTTTCAATGCATGGTTTAGTCAGATGTTATTAGAGGCTGTTAATCTATGAGATTTACCCTAAAGGTAAAATGATGTTGACTTGCCCCCACTATGTAGCCAATCTTAATTAACCTTTCCAGTCATTTCAATATTATTTCTTTTTGCATACTGTTATGTAAATGTGCCAATGATGGTCTCTGCGTATTGGCCCTTAGGCTATTTATTTCTTCACTGCAGGCTGAAATCTATTAACAAAAAGGTCTGCTGGTGCCAAATGCAGTTTTTTACATATCAAATTATTTTAAAACTACCCCAAGGAAGCAGATTTTTGTATTGCTTAGAGCTGGCCTACTTTACATATCCCATGAAACCTCTCTGAACATCTGACAATAATAGATACAATAAGCCCCAGGTCACAAAGATCCTGAGCCTCTATGCCCTTCTGAGACCTCTGACCCAGAGACTACACAGCATGCTGCTGAGGGCATCCCTGCAAGTGAGCCCCGCTCTGATTTAACCTCTCTCTGGGGAGCTCCCTGGCTCACCTCTTCTGAGTACTGACCGCCCTGCCATCACCTCTGCATAGACCGCTGCTGTGAAGGACTTTCCTCTGCAGGCAAACTTGTCAAAGCATGGCCCCGTAAAACTTGTGTGTGCTCCTGCCAACTCATGGTCCTATCTTTTCCCGTGCTCAGCCCCAAATCACTCGAACCCTGCACAAATACTTACATTAAAGGGTAAGAAAATGTGGTTAAACAAAATAATACTTCAGACATATTGTTTGACCTGTTTCTACCTATGTCTACAAAATTTTAAAACAATTCATTCATTCAATGAAAATCAAAACCAGTCCACCACTTGTTTAGAATCGTATGAACACAAAATCAGTTTTGTTTATAAATGTTTTTATTTTAAAATTTATCAGTGTATTATTGACTGGACATAAATGGAAACAATCAATATTTGCATTTTCTGAACAGCAAATATGAAGTCAAAACATTTTTTTTAAAAAGAGAAAATTATAGGGCTGGCCGAGTGGCGCGATGGTTAAGAACTCGCTTGGGATGCCAGAGAGCCCCGGTTCGGATCCCACATATGAGGGCCAGTGACACTGCCCTCTACAGCTAAGAGGCTGAACAACAGCTCAACCTGGAGCTGGGCTGCCGTGAGTCGCTGGCGACGGCGTAGGCTGCAGCCCCTGTGGCAGTGGGTTGCCATGGGCTACTATATGTAGCCAGCAGCCAGCGTGAGCGGCCAGCAGCCGCAGTGAGCGGCCGTCCAGAAGCCGGCGACTGATCTGCCTCGCCAGGGAAGAGCGCAATGATGGTGACAACTTGGGCCAGTGAAGCAGCGTCCTCCACAACTAGATTGAAGAACAAAACGACAGCAACTTGTCTGTTCCCCTTCCCCCAATTCCCCATCACTGTTCCCATCCCCCCAATTACCCAATAAAAATCTTTAAAAAAAAAAAAAAAAGAGAAAATTATAGGAATTCATGATTGCTTTTCTATAGAATAAATAAAATATCAGCTCCTTCCTCTTTCATTTTTCTCCTAACAAACACAATTCAACTTTCAAATATATTCTCATAATTTGATGTCACTCCTTTAGTCTATGAAAGACCGTCTTCTCAAAGCATTGCCAATTTTTCTCTTCATCATACTATTGCAATATGTACATTTAAAAATAAATTTTATTATACTATATTGTTATTTATTCATTATTTTTTTCTGTACTAGGCCATGGCCTGTGGAGAATCCATGTTTCACCTATTTATTTTCTAATACTTTGTGCAATTTCTATGACGTAGGCTCTAAATAATTGTTGATAAATATGTGAACAAGAAACTGCATTATATTTACTGTTATTTGTGTATATAAATATGTATATGAGTATGTTATATGTGTATGTGTGTGAGAGAGTGTTTATATTAAGAGTAAGTGCCCAGGTGTTACAGTTTATATTAAATAGTATCAGTCCTAACATATGTGGGCTTCTCATTGAAATGCTGACATGGCATATTCATGTGAGCCATTTATCTTGTCTAATATAAATCTTCTTCATTAAAATCTTTAAAATTTTGGTGTTGGTTAGGTATAGTGCGGAATCTAAATCTGGATAGAAAAAAAATGAGATATTTTGTAGATAATTGAAAAAGTTAAGATAACGGCATTATTTTTATAGTACTTTTAAAATTTTTGTAACTATAAGACTTTAGATTGTACCAAAAGTTCATTTATGTCAACAGTAGCAGATTACATACAATCCAAGCTAATTGATGGATTTAGTGTATTACACACACACACACACACACACACACACACACAAAACAATGTTTTTTTTTAATCTGTAGCATATAAAAGGGGATAATGTTGTATATAAAATAGAGTAGCTTACTTTTATTTCTGTTTTCCTAGCGCATGGTTGTATATGCTACATAGTGAGCTAAACTGGTTTTGAATTACACCTGAACAGGCAACATCACGATATATATTATTACAATAATACTGATTGACACCTGGATACCAGAAAATTGTCTAGAGTTTAGCTGATCAAGTAGACATTGAGCTTAAGAGCTGAGAATTAACAATCACATTCATGTAGAATGTGAAGATGTCATGAACATCTTATTTCCTAGGATGCACAGGATTGAGTTGTACTGGACTACTTAAATGATGTAGAAAGAGGTCAAAGGAGGAATCACACACATCTTAGACATATTTGCTTTTACTTCACTGACCTTGCTCCAGCAGCCATCTTGGAACTGACAGTGGGGGAAAAAAAATTGACAAGAGAAACTCAGGAATCTTAGCACTGGCATGTTTGAGCTAGTGCATCTGCTCAGAACTTCCAGCATCCAAATTTCTTCTTGTATGGTACAAAAATAAAATACTCTCTGTTTGTATCCACTATTAATTGGTTTTATTATTATGTATAACATCATAAATCTCCTGAGACAGTGTATGTATGAGTATGTGGGTGAGTTACATGTGATATGTTACATGTTATATATAGAGTGTCTATATATGACAATAGAAGTAAGAAAAATACCAAAGCATGTATTTTCAGTCGGTGACACAGATTGCTTTGACATGGCAGAGGGCTGATATCAGTTGGAAACAACATCACAGAGAAAGTGATATATGATGCAAATCTTTAAGAAAGTTTAGGTTACAGCCAAGTAGTAGTGGAAGAGGGGAAGGGGATAAGTCAATATTAGCAAGCACAGTGTGCAGATGGCAAAGGCATCAGGTTAATTTTCCAGTGGCTGAAAAAAATGTAAAACCAATGGAACAGTTCATTAAGTTGCAATCATGTATACTGAAACAAAACTGAGCAAGTATGTAAAGATAAAGTTTACTTGCTTCATAGGTTTCCTTCAAATGTTGCCATGGTTTTCAACATTTTAAAATAATATCCAAAGGAGGAGGCCAATTCCCTGTGGTTTTACAAACTCATTTCTCAATTCCCCTTTCCCCCACTCCCAGGATAAGTCTCTGAAACGTGTCAGTATTTATGTAAGTGATAAGCTCTTCAGAATTTATACGAAAATCTAAAGGGGATAATACTTTGCTTAATAAAATATGTTAATTTTACTTGAAAGAAAGAGATAAAGAACGGAAGAAAGGAAACAAGGAAAGCAGGAATAAAGGAAAGAAAGGGAGGAAGTTTGTAAAGTTGCAATTAAATGAAACATTTAAAAATAATTTAGTTACTATAATAGGGAATAATACTACTTCCAGCTTGAATGTTCAATTTAGCCTAAATAAATCCAGCTACTCCACAGCCCCCACGCCAGGTTGTTGTACTAATTTAAAATCACGAAGGCCAAGGCACTATTAAACACAATGACTTATATCTTTGCCGATGATTCTATGAATAGCATTTAAAATTGACAAGTAAATAGGATAAACTTGCCTACTACAAGAAAGTTCACAAGGGAAATTAAAAAGCCAATAGAAAATGAGAAAGCAGCTTTGATAATGTCTCAGTCACTCTGCAGGGTTACTTAGCCTTAGAACATTTGTTAATTCACATAAATTATCGTTGGAATATTCCAACCATTGAAATAAAATGAAAATAGCTACTAGCTTTATTTACATGGCATGACTGGGTTTCTTTTAGTGTGCAAAATAACAGATGAAACTATATCTCATAGCAAAAATACTAGAATCGCAATCTCTGCTTTCAACTCTGGGTGGATTCGCATCTTTGCATACAAAGTCATTTATTTTTATAGCAAAGTTTCAATTAGTGGAATAAAATTTTTATGAATTTTATTGTGTCACTATGTTGGACACCAGGAAGGCATGCATGTTATATTGCACGGACATTTTCTACTCATCATTTTTGAAGAGAAAAATTATGCTTAAGTTGTTTGGAAATAAGTTTGGAAATAAGATCATTCTGCGCACCTCACACAGTTCTACTTATGCATATTTCACATGTGTGCTTTGGAGGGTTGCTGCTGTTTTGATTAGTATTGCATAGTTTTGCAATTCAAGTCATGTTAAACCTAAAAAATATTTTTGTAACCAATAAGCTTCTCTCCTTACCATAACTGCCCAGTGAAGTGCCTGATACTTTAGCACATTGTGAAATGCCGTGTATCTCATTGTATCTCCTCTGCTACCCCTTGGACTTAAAGTTTAATTTATTATTATAGATATTAGGTAGTTGAGCCTCTGGTTGGTGCATGTTCTTCATGCACATCCTAGACAGCATGTTACTTTATTTTCCATTTGGAGACTCATTTTATTGTTGATGGTAAAGAAGGCATGATTCAATTCTTCAGAATTTAATTTCTGGTCATCTTGATCTAAGAAGATATTTAGTGGAATCATAATGATAATGGTAGAACAGTACAAGGTACCCATGTGACGTATCTCCTAGATATTCAAGGGGTTGACGTTGTATAGTAGAAAAACAGTGAGTTGTGACTCAGGAGGTCCTATTGCTAATTACAAAATGTTTTTAAACTAGCAGAGCCTTTCTTTTTATATCTGCAAATGGGTATTGTAATGCTGGCTATAATTCACAGGTTTACTATTAAGACTATTTTGGATAATATACACAAAGTTTGCTGAAAATTGAAAGGGACTTTATAAGTTTCAGCAGTCTTTTTTATTAATGTTTCCCCTGTTTTACATATTCAGTAGATTTCTACATGTAAGCTTGAAGACATTCTTTCTCTCTGATAGCCTTCCATGTTTTAATAATATTAATAATATTAATAATAAATAAGCAGTTGATCAATGTCCTTTATGCTAAGTATCAAGGTTTAGAGATGCTTACATCAGCATAGTGAAGTTGATAGAAATCTTTTTTGGGTAGAATTTTCTTGTTACCATTGCTATCTAAAGCCAATTGTATCTGCAGTGTGGACTAAAACATTGTGATTTGCTGTCATTTCTGCAAATCTAAAACAAGAAGCATATGCAATCATACACATAAATTGAGCAGGGAAACTCTGATATTAAGTTAAGGCGATAAAATTGAGTTACATACTTGAATCCAAGTCATACGTTTACTGATCACATGCTAGGTAATGCTTTCTGCTCTATACTTGCAAACTTTTAAGCCTCTTGAGGGCCACTATGCTAACTTGTTTGAATGAAAGTACCACCTCTTTCAAGTTTGTTCTTATCTTTTCTCTTCTATTAATGTCATAAAGCTGTTTTATTTCAATGTTCTCATTTTTAAAAGTAATTTGATAATATCATGTCAAAAACTTTGAAAGAATCTGAGTTTTGACTATATTTCTAACCAACAAATTAGTCATGAATGCTGGTGGGAGATGCAGCACTTCCGGGTGGGGAGATGAGACCTGTATTATGCACAGTGCCACAAGCAGCATGGGTATCATAGTGGCATCAGCCTCCCTTGCTCTACATGCCCCAAGAGCACAATACAGATGTGCCCAGTTGATAATGCATGTGCATTGGTTGTGCTTTACAACTGATTAATTCCAAGTGCAGAGAACCTGAGTCTTTTATAATGGGCCACTTAGCACACCTGCTCTTTGGCCCAAAGGAAAACATGATTTCTGTCCTCCAAAGCTATTTGCTTGTATAAACATCCTTGAAAAGATAATTCAGAACAAAGGATAATCAATGCCTCTGCCCACAGACATGAAAACTCATGAGAGACCATGGAGAATTGTCTCCTAAGACATTATAACCTGAATTATAAAACAGTTAGGCAGAATACTATCTGAATTTGAACTATGTTTCTGATTCAGTATGTTAATATATGCTGCTATAATAAGCAACTCCCAAATCCTCTTTTAAATTACTGTGTCCAAAATGTGTTTGCAGGGGGCTGACATATTTTGACACATTTTGACACATGCTTCAGTATCACCTACACAGGAAGCATGGACATGGTAAGTCATTTACTGGCTCTTAAAGCTGCTCCTTGGAAGTGATACTTATATTACTTCCATACATTTCATTTGTCACAGCAAATCACACAGTCATCTTTGACTTCCTAGGAGGTAGGAAGGTACAATCTTACCATGTTCCTGGAAGATGGCCAGCACTAATTACAAGGCTACATGAGCATGGAGGGAAGGGAGAATTCTTCTATTTCTAATTGGATTTGGTGATGGCCACCAATTACTTCCAATGTGGTGCTTCTGATGGAATTGCTGCTTTTATACATAGTCAATAGAGAAGGAGAAATAAAAGAGTTACTGTTTGGGAACAGAGCATCTCTTCTTTGAGAATGAGAGAATTCTGACTTCCTTGTCAATTACTTTATTTGCCCTCTGTGACTAGGACTAAAACTGCTGCCATAGTAATGCATAAATAGTGCAAATTGGCTAGCTTTTCAGAATAAATAGATCACAGTAAATATTACCTGTTACCATTCAGCCATTAAAACATATTTCCATTTGCTTGCATTGCACCACTCTACTCACTCTATTGCCTAACCTTCTCTCCATCCACCTTGAAGATTCTGGGAATATTGAAACCTCAGCACCATTCCAAGTTCCAGACCTTGACTTATTCTTCAAGAGCGTTATATAAGCAGACATCTTTTTGTTGTTTTTGTATTACAATATAATATAGTTAATTGAACTATGTTTTCGTTAAAATGCAAACAGGGATAAAAGAACATTAAAATGAAGAGTTAAAAAATACAGGGATCATTACCAATCTGATGAAAAGCTGTTCCTCAGGCACAACCTTTCATGGAGTTGAAAACATTTCAAAATTGCTAACTAGCTACAGCAAAGACAGCAGAAGTTAGAACTATGTGCGACACTATGAAATGTCCTTGAGATATTAAGTATACAAACAGAAAAAATACATTTTCATTTGTTAAAATACAGGGTTTTACATATTAAAACTGTCATTATTATTTTGTTTGAATTTTAGGAAAGTGTTGGCTTATATACAAAATAACATCATAATACAAATTACGTAGTATATTTTGCAATAAGAAATAGTAGGTTTTTAAAAAATTATTAACTGTTAGAAGGATAATAAAAATGCAATAGTAATATATTTTAAATGAGGAAGCAATAGTGGTAAATGAAAACACATTAAGTTCTCATTGAGTATACCAAGGGATTATAACCTCCAGAGATAGTAGAGATAGCTCTATAAGCACAATGAAATCGTTAAAGAATGGCTTAACATCTGTGAAACTAAACAAATGCTATGATTCTGAAGCAAACACTTATAGCCATGTTGTCTATCCTGGACCTGTTCTTAGCTATCCTTCCTCCTAGCTCATCTTCCTTGCCTCACACCATTCTCAGTTCTATGTTTTTCTTGTTTTCTTTCTTTCCTTCTCTTCCTACCCTTATCCACCCCTCCCTTCCTTTTTTCCTTCCTTTTTCCCCTCCCTGTCCTCCCTTCTCTTTTTGTGTGTTCTAATTCTCATCTCCTATTGCAACATTTCTAATGTGTTAGTTTTCCATTACTGCTGAGAGAAATTACCACAAACTTAGTGGCTTAAAACACCAAAAATGTATTATCTTATAGTTTTGGAGGTCAGAAGTGAAATGAGTTTCATGGGGCAAAAATCAAGGTGTTGGTAGGACTGCATTCCTTCTAAAGATTCTAGATGGGGATCTGTTTCCTTGAAACCTCTGCTTCTACTCACCACACTTCCTTCTCTAATTCTAATTCCCCCACCCTTATTCACTTGTAAGTATCTGTGTGATCCATTGGGCCTACCTGGTTAATAAAGAATAATCTTCCCATCTCGATGTCATTATCTAAATCGTATCTGCAAAGTCCCTTTTGCCATATTCATGGATTCTGGGAATTAAAGCATGAGTATCTTTGGTAGGCCATTATTCTGTCTACCATATCCAACAAACACCTGTATTAGTCTAGTATCTCCAGAAAAATGGGATCAACAGAGTGTGTGTGTGTGTGTGTGTGTGTGTGTGTGTTAATATATAGAGAGATAGATGACAGATGATAGATAGATAGATAGAGAAATTGGGAGAGATTGATTTACTTTAAAGAATTGGTTCATGTGACTGTGGAGGCTTGGTGAGTCCCAAATCTGCAGAATAGGTCAGTAGGCCAGAGACCCAGACACGAGTTGCAGTTCAAGTGCAAAGGCCGTCTGCTGACGGTATTCTTTCTTGTTCAGGGGAGCTCACTCTTTCTTCTTGTAAGGCCTTCAACTGATTGAATGAGACCTACCCACATTATGGAGGGTAACCTGCTTTATTTAAAGTCCACCAATTTAAGTATTAATCTCATCCAAAAAACACCTTCACAGAAACATCTGGAATAATGTTTGACCAACTATCTGGATGCTTCGGTTCTGCCAAGTTGACACATAAAATTAACTACTCTAGTGCCTTTCCCTAATGATTATTTTTGGACATCCCCAAGATGTGTCAAGTGTACACTAAAAGCAAGTCCTATAGGCTATTGCACAGAGGGCTAACTCCATTATTCTCCCTCTGTGCTTCTCACCGGAGAAGTAAGCTGCCTGTGGTTCACGTGGGTAAACCACTGCTTTGGAATAATGCTGTCTCCCCTTTGACCCTACTGCTATTGATGGACCAAAATCTGTGAGGTGGTCCCAAGGCATAGTGTTTTCCTGAACACTTTCAGCACTGAATCCTCATTGCGTTATCTACAAACCTTTATTCTGCCATTTACAGACATGTAACAAAGCAGTTGATGTCACAGTATCTTAGAGTGTTAATTGAATAACAGCCATTCAGTTTTTTACTTGTGCTTCTCTTTCCTTAATAGGACTCAGACAAAAGTCCATGGGTGGTTAGGCTTAAAGACAAATATGAGTGATGAACATCATGCTGTACTCAGAATGGCTTCTCTTGGCTGATAATGAAAGCTTTTTACTAAACCAAGCTTGACTGCCTGACTCTTCCTTTATGATGAGCTCTCTCCCGGGATGCGACTCAGAGGATTATTACAGCAGAGTTCTGGAACATGCTGCTCAACATATAGAGACATGCCTGAATCTCACATCTGGATAGAGTGTTGGCTAAAGCTATGCCATCTCCTCTCAGCCCCTCCCATGCTTCCGAAAACTGGCTCTTGCCTTTAAAAGACCTCTTCAAATGTTACATGAGCTATGTTTTCTTAATTGTAACTTTTTAGAGAATAAAAGAGTGATTATAGCGCTACCACTTCATAATACAAAAGAGTAAATGTAGATGCAGAGATATGAAGTGTATATTTCCTTAAAAATTAAAAAAGAAAAGTACCGTATTTGCCGGCGTATAAGACGACTGGGCGTATAAGACAACCCCCTAACATTTCCACTCAAAATACAGAGTTTGTTATATACTCGCTGTATAAGACTACCCCCTCTTCTGCACACCTTCCACACACCAAATAAAAGGTAAAACAATATCAGATTTGATTTCAACATTTTAATTTATATTCAAATGCTTATGAC
>NW_017733132.1:13170-15269 GCF_001890085.2 Hipposideros armiger
CTGAACGGTATGTGGAATGAAGTGGGCGGGCATCGGGAGGCCACTATGGCACGGGGCAAGCACTATGGGCAGTCTATCTGAAGTGTACCTGGTGTATAAGGCGACCCCCCACTTGGAGGCATATTTTTCAGGGCCAAAAAATCGTCTTATATGCCGGCAAATATGGTAAGTGGGCATTGGGTTTACTTGTCATATAAAAACAGTAAGCCAGCAATAAAAATAAGGATATGTTCATTCAACAACTTTAAGATCATTTAGGAATCACTTTGAATTTCACAGTGTTTACTAGACAGCTGTCTGATTCTCCATTATACTTAATATCAAGCTCCTGAAAAGGAAATAAAAAGAAAGTGGAGGAAGGGATGGGGACAACTGTTTACCTGCAGCAAATTCTGAGGAAAGAAAAAAACTCAAAGAAGTACAGTGAGTTTGGTAAATCTGAAAAAGAAATACAGTCTGAATTCCCTGGTTTTAAGGAAGAAGAGTGTATAAATGTCTTAGATGGAGAAATGAGGATTTAGCCTCATGGGACCTATGTGATGTGGCCTAATATTTGTCTCTGTGAAGGTACGTGTGTGGAAAGCACTGTATGTGATTAGTAACTGATTATTTGTTAATTAGAACTATCGTAAAATTACTGTCTATAAACAATTGCTAGTAAATAATGGAATGCTTATATTCCTAGGCATTTCTGAATCTAATCCATTTTCTAGTTTTATGTATATATATTTTTAAAAGCCCTGCAGAATAGGTAACAAGTATGTAAAAATGCCGTTCCTAGTATGTATGTCCACGCCTCTCACTTAATGATTTTGTATTATTGATAAATTGCCTCTTTGATAAACTACTCCATTTTATTCATTCTGAATTGGGCAAATAAGAAGATGTAATTGCTGCAAGGCACATTCATTTACCATAGTTTTCCTAAAGGCTTATCTCCCGACATCAACAGAAATACCTAATTAACTCTTATTTCATATGAGCACATGCAGAATATAAATGGAATAAATTACTACTTGTTGAAACTCAAATATTTCCAATTATTCATTTAATAAAATATTAAAATTTAAAAAATGTTTTGTATAAGCACTTAGCAAGTATGAATCTAGGACCCGCTATTTGTAAATCATTACCAACATTAATCAGCTGGCTCACTGTGAGCCTCATTATGTGGCAAGCTGCAGTATTACAGAGGTGACCAATCCAAGCTTACTGTATTTAGGATTAACAGAGAAGAGACAGTTTACTGGCTACTTGCCTGATTGTTGTGTAATGACAGGAAACTTCATTTAGGTGCAATAAAACAACCTATTATATATTAAGATGAATCAAAGTGAAAATATATCATTTTACATATACTTATAAAGCAAATAAAATCATGATCTCAAGAGTACAACTACCTGGGTTCAAGATGTGCCTTGTCATTTCCTGAAAAACTGAACAAATTACTTCATTTCTCATAGGTTCATTCCTGTAAATTGTAAAATGTAGATAATAATAGCATTCTTTATATCGTGTTTCTATTAGTCTTCTTGGGCTGTCATAACAGAATACCATAGACTAGGGGACTTAAAGACAAAAACTTATTTTCTCACCGTTCTGGAGGCTGGAAGTCCAAGATCAAGGTGCCAGCTGATCCAGTTTTTTGTTTTGTTTTTCTGGCTTGCAGATGGCCACCTTCTTTTTGTGTCCTCACGTGGTCTTTTCTCTGTGAGACTGCACTCGTGATACCTCTGACTCTTCTTCTAAGTCCTATTGGCGTCAGGGCCCCAGCCTTATAACCTCATTTAACCTTAATTACCTCTTTGTAGGCCCTATCTCCAAATATAGTCTCAATGGTGGTTAGCGCTTCAATTCGTGAATTTTAGAGGGACACAATTAATTCCATATCAATACTGTTGTAATGATGAAATGATTTGCTGCATGAGAAATGCTTACTAAACAGTAAAAACTCAAAAGTGTTAACTGTCATATTTTAATGTCATCACCTAGGAGAAAATCTCAATATGTCTGATACGGAAGCATTACCTGCTAGATTATCCAGGTGTCTGAAGCAGCCACAGCTCTGCAAAGTCCCTTTTGCCATATTCATGGATTCT
>NW_017733132.1:15589-63556 GCF_001890085.2 Hipposideros armiger
GACTCACGGCAGCCCAGCTCCAGGTTGAGCTGTTGTTCAGCATCTTAGCTGTGGAGGGCAGTGTCACTGGCCCTCATATGTGGGATCCGAACTGAGGCCCTCTGGCATCCCAAGCGAGTTCTTAACCATCGCGCCACTCGGCCGACCCAGAATATTTCAAAAACAAAAGAGAAACAGAAACAAAGGTGTGGGTATGCTGACTGTGACATACACACACCATACATTCCAACACAAACTCACTCAATTATGACTAATCTATACAGATTAGGTATGTATTCTCATGTATTCTCCCCCCCCCGCCAACAAAAAAGTCAAATCACATTATTGAAGAATCTTAGGGTATTATGTCCATTTTTAATTAATATTTATAGTCGTTTGGCACTCTACACATATCTCTTTTTTGACTCCTGGACCGTTTTTTTAGTTCCTTAAGAATACCAATTAGATGACAGTTCTTGGTTTTAAATCGTTTTATGCAAATGTTGCCTACACATGTAAGCTTATTAATAAGCAATATGTATTTCATTTTCAGTTGCATTAATATTTTACACCTAAAATTGCAGTTATAGCAAGTTTACTGAAAAGAGTTTCTGGCTAGAATTTAGATGAAAGAACAAAGAGAACCATTTAACATGTGGACTTTAGAAGTCTTCAAAAATAACTATATTTTTAGACTAGACATAGAAAATGTGGAAAACAAGTTCTGGATCTGGAATGACATCTTATAATCACTTGTATATTTCACTTAAAAACTGCTTAAATAATGAGTTCTGTATATTCATAAAAAGAGAGCAAATTGTGCACCATCCTCATACTAATAAAATAATGGTATCCCCATAAAAATCAACATGATACATTTAAGAACATTCTGAAACAATACTTAGATAAGGTCGATAATATTTTCCTCAATTTTAAAAATGATACATTTAAGTTTTGAAAACTGAATCTGATATAAATCCTCTATACGATTATTTTACTCTTGGAAATCATCAATTTAGAAATGGAACGTGTTGATAATTTAACTTTGCACTTGTATAGTTCTTCAGAATTCCAGTATTTATGCCTGAACTCTAATGACTGTAATAAAGAATGATTGAGCATCTTCCTAAAGGCAAAGCTATTAAAAAAATAGACACTGACCTCTAGGAGTTTACAGTAAAATGTTTCAGCTCAAATGTATCACCTGTTGATCCACTTCAGTCCTAGCTTCTTTATTCAAGTTCCTTTCTTAGATCACTTTAACACAACCTTCTGTGTCCATCTGTCTCATAGAGCAGAGTGGTGGGAGGTAAGAACAAATAATTATACAAACAACGCACTTTTGAAATTTCCAAGTAGTTTTATATTAGTATTTGCTAATTAACATGTGATATTTGATGCTCAGCATCGAAGAAAATGCCAATGAGCAGCAAATTCATATATGAGAGGCAATTCTTTCATGGCATTAATAAAAACTCAGATTATTAATCGGGATTCTCCAGAGAAACAGAGCCAATAGTATATATGTGTGTGTGTGTGTGTGTGTGTGTGTGTGTGTGTGTGTGTATATATATATATATATATATATGGAGATATTGTTATGGGAATTGGTTTATATTGTTATAGAGACAGAGAAGTCCCACAATATGTCATCCACAAGCTGTAGAACCAGGAAAACCGGTAATGAGATCGAATCTGAGCCTAAGGGCCTGAGAACTAGAGGTCTGCTGGTGTAAGTTACAGAATAGAAAGGCCTGAGAACCAGGATCTCCAGTTTTTGAGGTTAGGAGAAGATGGATGTCCCAGATAAAGAGAAGAGAGTGAATTTGCCCTTCCATTGCTTTTTTTGTTCTATTCAGGCTCCCAACGGATTGGCTGATGTCCCCCCACATTGGTGAGGGCAAATCTCTTTACTCAGTTGACTAAATCAAATGTTAATCTCTTCTAGAAACACCCCCACAGACGTACCCAGAAATAATGTACCTGGGCATGGCTTAAGCCAATCTACTTGACACATAAAATTAACTGTTGCACTCATAATTCAAGATTTTGGAACCGAGTGGAACTTAGAGATAGTCTGTTAGAACAGCAAATAATAATAATGAATATATGTGATTATGCTCTTCCTATGTTCTAGGTAGTGCTGTAAGTATTCTACGTGTTCTCTTAATATGCAAGGAGAGGACACTGCTCTTGTTTGGACACACAGCTACTGAGTATGGAGCATGGATCTGCAGTGAGAGCAGATTTCCACAGCTGGAAACTACTGTGCTGTCGTTACATACATGTTATAGCGAAATGGCTCCTCCAGGCGCTGTAGTAGATATAAATGAAGAAGCTGTATATTCCCTCTTCTCAAAGTGCAACTTGTAGGCACTTAATTATAATACTAGGCAGAAGGGTTGAGCACTGCTCATGGTTCAAAGTGCTTTGGAGAAGTAGAAGAAAATATCTGGCTGGAGGATAGAAATTGTTTTCATAAGGAAGTTTATGTGTTAAATGGGCCTTGAAAAATGCATTGAATTTCATGGTTGATTTCATTAATTCTTCCAATTGATCACTCCCTTCTCTATAATGGAATTGTGTATCCATATCCTTGATTATACACCTCACGATAGAGTCTAGGCTACATAGGGTATATCAGCCTATCCCAGTAATGTTGGGCTTGGTTACGTGTTGTATTTTGCTCAGTCAAATGCTAGTAAACATGAAATGAACTGGTGTTATTATGCTTGGCCTTTTGCACCTCTGCCATCACCATGAGAAAGTCATGCCCAATAACTTTCTGGTCCCCAAATGAGAAAAGCAGGGCAGTCCTGAACCCAACCTGCAGCCTGGTACTATTTCCAGCTGAACTACAAGTCATCCAAACTCATGAAAAAGGAAAATAAAGGTTTCTTGCAGTAAGCTACTGAGATTTTGAAGTTGATGTTATGCAGCAAAAGTCAAATAATATATATTTTAGCAGATAAAGTGGTAAAAGAGAGACTGGGACTTCAGGTTGAAGAGAATAATGTAATCAAGGTTCAGAATCCCCCCAAAAATTGAACGGATAAATATTGAATGCATTACCAAATGACTGATAAAATTTTCATGGGAAACTGTAAGAGTTGGTAAAGTTGCATTATTCCATCAACTGTGAGCTCCATCTGTACAGCAGTTTTGTTTACTCTTTTACCCTGTATCTTTAGTATCTAGAACATTGCCTGTAAGCATTTGAAAAATAAGCATTGGAAAAATATTTGTTGGTTGAATGGATGACCCAAGTGCAGTGAAGGATTTTGTTTTTCCAGCTGAAATCTGAAGGCTATCAAATGTTTTTCAAACTAGGAATTTCATAAATCATGTTAGGTTAGTGTTTTTCATGGGGTAGGGGTGGGATGAACAGTGTTCATTTCCCTGTAATACTTCCATTTTCACGTGAAGGACTTCTAATGGAGTAACACTCCTGGACTCACTCCTCAACAGAGAGAATGGAGTAGAATGGCAAGAATTTAGAGGCAAAGGAACTGATGAAGTATCTTCTTTGGCATACCCCCCATCATTTTGATAGAGCAGGCTTCCTTGCCACCGTGTATCTGTCTCATTCTTTAAACTAGAAGCAAGTATGAAAAATAAGCAGTATCAATAAGAATTATTTGGGGAAGTTTATTAAACCTGTTTTGAATTAGACTCTTATTCTTTGCATCCATTCATTTGATGTGTTCCTAGTGCTGCTGTTAACATCTTTGCTAACACCCGGGGGAAGTCTGCCTATGAATTAAGCCAATAAAGAGGAAAGCATAAAAGGAAAAGGCAAAGGAAGAGTCTGGTGATCACTTCAGGGATATGGATTCAGAATCCTGAAGCAGTTTTGTGTTACTGTAATTTATGTAATTAGAAAAAAATATATAGCTTCGGGTGTCTGGATTCAGACCTTAAGCAATTTTTGTTACATTGATTTATGTAATTTAAAAATGTATATTTTTTGATGCTTAAAGTTGGATTTCAACTGATTTGTGTTTGATTCCTTATAACTTATAGTTTGAAGAGTTGTGATTAATATACAGGATGAGATAAATAGTGCAAATGGAAGGGAGGAGAGTGATAGAAGTAAAGGTATGGAGCTAGAAGTGTCAATGGTAATTTATTGGATATAGGGGATAGGAAAACATGGAAGAGTTACAGATGATTCTAGTTTCAATTCTCGGGAGGGAAAGTGGCATGATCAAACTAAAATGGGAAACAAAAAAAATAGGAATAGCTTTATGGAATTTTGTGTTATTAGTGATGAATTTGAGGAATCAGTTGGATAGTTATTGGGTGATGACATGAAGGAAGTTGAAACTTGTGACTATAATTCAAATGAGAGGTTTACTGTGGCAATATTTATTTACAAGTATAGTCGTCCCCCCTTATTTGTGAGTTTTCTTTCTGTGGTTTCGGCTACATGCAGTCAATCATGGTCTGAAAATATTAAATGGAAAATTCCAGAAATAATTCATAAATTTTAAATTGCATCCATTCTGAGTAGTGTAATGAAATCTCTCACCATCCTTCTCTGTCTTGCCTGGAACACGAACCATCCCTTTGTCTAGACTCCAGCATAGCCTCACTGTATACACTACTAGCCCATTAGTCCCTTAGTAGCAGACTCAGCTATCAGATTTAGTCTTTTGGTATCAGAGATTGTGATTCAAGTAACCCTTATTTTATTTAATAATGGCTCCAAAACACAAAAATAATGATGCTCGTAATTGGATATGCAAAAGAGAAACCATAAAGTGTTTCCTTTAAGTGAGAAAGTTATAAGTGCTTGATTTAATAATACATTTTATCATCTCACATCATCACAAGAAGGATGAGCCCAGTGCGATAAGGTGCTTTGAGAGAGGTAGAGAGAAAGAAAGAGAGACCGTATTTGCAGTATTGCTTATTGATTACAGTGTATTGTTATAATTGTTTTATTGTATTATTATTTTTAATTTCTCACTGTGCCTAATGTATAAATTTAACTTTATCATATGTATATATGTATAAGAAAAGCATAGCATCTATAGTGTTTGGTACTATTTGTGGTTTCCGGCATCCACTGGCGGCCCTGGAAACATATTCCTTGTGAATAAGGGGAACTATTGTAATCAACAGAGTTATATAAAGGGGAAGTCATGAAAGGCAGTCACTTAGGAAGAGATTATCCCAGAAGAATCTATGATTGAACTTGGGAAATATTTGTACTTAGGATGGGTAGAGAAATAAAAATCCCTACTGGAGACAGAGTGGGGACTTCAAAGAGAGAATAAAAAACAGAGGAAAAGAAATTTACTGAGGACTGAATATAATGTTATCAAGAATTTTCCATGCAATCCTATTTCAAATTCAAAAACTCTATGTGAAAGACACCACTATCATCATTTTATGTTGATAAATGTTAAGAAAATTGGCCAAGATCCCAAAACCAGGAAGAGCAAAGCTAGGATTCAAACACAAGTTTGTCTGACTCCAAAAATCCATGTTCTTTCTGTCACTTCCTGCTGCTTCCCTCACCAAGGGAGTGTGCTGTTATCAGAGACAATGAAAACCTAACTGCCAGAAAGGTGCAAGGCCGAATACTGGGGGAGTCATTAATAGAATACAGACTAATATAAGATCAACTCATTTTATTATTTTGCAAATGGAGAAAGGGAAGTTCAATGAATTTTCCGTAATTACACAGTTGTCTGTCATTATAGTCAGAAAGAGCACTCAGGTTTCCTGATAGCTACTACACTGCCACTGCCCAGCCCCACCTTCTTCCTCTACTATATATTGTTAAAATATAAACTAAGACATATTAAAAATTTGAAGACTTTATGTGACCAAAAATCCACTTGAACAGGGTGGCACAAAATCAGACAAGAGCTGGAGGGAGACTTTCATAGAGAAAATGCAGAATCAAAACAAGGAAATCACTGATTGGCTATAGCTTAAAGCCTAGTTGGCTGTTTGTGATTGTTTTTCCTTATGATTCAATTTTGTAACCTTCAGACAATGATGGGCTTAGATTTTGCTTTGTTTAGTATATAGACCAGTATGGTATTAGAGCCCCTTCATTCTGATGGCCTCTGAGTTTAATTAATTGAACAATACTGTGAATCACAATGCATTCAATAATGACTGTAGCCTTTGTCATGAGTCCAAGACTATTGGGCATATCTGCATCATCTCTGCTCATAGCTCATCTTCCCTTACACCTTACTTTTTTTTTTTCATTCAGCTAAAAATATTGTACACAATAATAGTTAAGAATATGCAGCTCAAAGAAAATGTGAATTTCACTGGTGAGTTGAAGCAAAATCTGCTTCGCTTTGATACTCTAGTTTCTGCCCACCTGACCAAAAATAGGACTTGTTAATTAACAAATGAAATAGGGTTTTCTCCAATATCCAACCTCCAGTATCCAGTTAGTGCTAAATTTGACCATAGATACACCACCGATGTAGTCATCCTTTCAATGCTAATAGTTCTGAAGGAAATAAAAATAAGTAATTAAATATAGAGACACGCCTTGTGGTAGTAGAGAAAGATGGGTAGGAATCCCTTTATAGAGAGGCCAGAGTTCTGCATGTGTAGAAGGAGCCAGCCTGGCAAATGGAACAGCAGGAGCAAAATCCTGAGGTGGGATGCTATTATCATATTTGAGGAATAGAACAATTGGCAGTAAAGGTGATATTTTTCTGGTTTGGAGAGAGGTTGCTTGGGCTTTGGCTAAAAAACTCATGGTTTTGTTTTGTTTCAGAGAGGGAGCTTGTGTCAGTCTTAGAGACCAGATTAAATGAATCCATATCCTCTTTCCACCTTTATCAAGAAGATGAAAATGACTGGTCAGCTTGTTGCCAGGTGACGTTTTTCCAAGAAAATGATATGAAGTCCATCATTGCCTATGGTCTTTTGACTTTTCAGTCCATGGCCCACATGACCAGCATCTACAGATTAGGAAAATAAATTATGTCTGTAAGGATTATTAAATCATAACATAACACTTAATTGATTTTGTTTATTGACAGATTAAGGTTGTGAGAAAATGGGTAACTGTTCTGGAAACATCCCCTCCCAATTGGTAAGACAATATCCTTAAATCAGTGGGTCTCAATATTTAATGCAAGTGGGGATCTGTACACAAAACACCTTGTCTACAGAATAAAGGATTTGATAGGTCAGAGAGGGGTCTGAGTATATTTTTAAAAGCTTTCTGGGTGATTCTGGTACTTATCAATGGTTGTTAATTCCTAATTTGTGGTACAGAACATGTCATGGTATTGTCCCTTAATGTACACTACATCAGTTATGGCTTGTATAGCAATTCTATATAACAAACTGCTCTGATTCTTTGAGTCTGAATGTAGGGAATTTAGGTGGGGCTTGACTGGGTGATTCTTCAGGTGCCAACTGGGCTCACTCACATGTCTGGCAGTTAGATGGCTGTCTTCTGGGATGGTGGAAGTGACTGGGCCAAATTTCTCTCAAGTAGTGAAAGCAGAGAACCAAGAGAATGAACAGAAACTTCAAAGTACTTTATCAAATTTCCACATTGAATTTGCTAACATTTAGTTGGCCATCTCAAGTCCCATGTGAGGTCACTGAGAGATGACAAGACGTTGGGGAGATGAGAAAAGACTCGGGGCATTAATACCATTAATCTGCCACATCATCTGCATCTGTAATTCCAGCAAATCCAGAGGATGCTCGTTTTCAGGCTTTCCCTGATTCCCTAGCTCCTACGCTGAGTTTAACCCTATAGCTAGGCAGACACAACGAGCTATGCTAGCTAGGCAGGTAACTAAGATACCATCCCATTTCTCAGCAAAGCAGATATAGCCCAGGTTTTCTATTATTTAGTGAAGTACTAGTGGTGAGGTCGTTGTGAATGAGGGAAAATATTCTTTAATAACCTTTTCTCACTGCTTATCCTCGATCGTCAGTCCTGACTCCTCATCCCTTCATTTAACCTCCCTATTTATTTTGTATCTGAATTTACCATCTCCTTTTCTCCTTATTCAGAAATATCTGCTATTCTAGCCCTATTGAAATAACTCAGTTCAGGTTCTGATCATAAAGAGTCGGTGCAGCATCTTAATATTTAAAGTACACACGTATTCATGGATTTAGAAATTGCCTGACTGCTGAGTGCACAAATCTCCTTGTTATTTGAGGAGAACCTCACATCGGATGAGTATTGGCATGATACTGACACAGGCTGAGGAAATCTATTACTCCTTCTCAGACCTTCATCACTGAAAGAAGATCGCCAATACACAGGAAGAGTTTCGGCTTCATTTGGGGTGGTGATGTAGGACTTTTTACCGGGGGTTATTGGTGTTCCTTCCTGCTATTGGGTTCCAGCAGAGTTTTAAAAATTCATGCTGTGTTTCTACCTTTACTTGATCTCCTTGCTGAACCTCTCTGGGTTCTTGCACCTTTCTGAGCTCAGTTCTAGTGGTTTCCAGTCAATTCTGTGATCATGTTGAAGCTGAGAATGTAGGTGAAAATACTGATTGACTCTTCTGGGAATTTAGGGAACCTCCAAAGTTTTGAGACCTTTGCCTCACTGATTTATTTATTAAGCTCATCACTTCTCCCATAGTCCCTCAAAATAGAAATTCTGGAGCCTCAAGATAATTATTTCTACTGCAATTAGAATATTCTTGGTAGAAATTGACAGCCATATAGATTTTTTTTTTCAAAGTAATAACTTATATGTTAAAAGTTAAGAGACCTATGTACTGAGCCGCTACTAATTATAGATCTCTGGTTACTGAGAAGATCTAGTGTTTTTCTATAATGATATGGTGATGTATTTGGAGAGAGAAAGTGAGAGCAGCATTATTGCACTGTGAGTTTTGCTTCATAGACTTTAACTGAGGAGCATAGTGAATACAAAGAATTCAAATTAATTTTTTAATAGCAAAACTATGTTCACATTCTTAGAATGTTATGCCAGTCATTATCCCTAACTACTTAAACAGATGCTGTGCTCAACTATATTTCTCTGTATGAAAACTTGATGATTACTGTGACTAGTGTCACATTACAAGTACCACTTACCTATTTTCAAGTTAAAGAACTAAATTCCCTATTCAAATGCATTGGGATTACAATATTTTCACATTCGTTTGCACAGTTCAGTGTTTATCCAGAGGATTTCTTTAGAGGTCCCTGATTAACTGCATCATCTTCACAAAGCTTAAACAATGTTTTTTTTAAAATTTTCTATTAGCTGTTTTTTCTAACAGCATGCAAGAGTGTTGGAAATTATTTTGAAGGTTAAAAGTGAATGTGTTTACACACCTTTTCATTGGAGCCCTAATTAGCTAGGTAACATAAACAGCAGAAATTGAGAGTTTTATGAAATACAAGAGTGGCTACTTTATAATGGTTTCCACAACAAAGACACTCCTGAAATAGGGCTTGATTTTATGAATCAACTGTTTCAACCTATATAGAGTTTAAAAGACATTGTGATACAGTTTTTCTAGGATTAGGTTAAACTAATTTTGTAAGGGGGTGAAAGATAATAGTCTATGACCTTTTAGGCTATTATTTATTCTGTGATTCAGCAGTTTGATTCATTTTACTCAGTACTTGTGAAAGGATTTCTTTAACTCTGTTCATTGTATGCCTAATATGTGTGAACTCATTCAAGCTAATTTCTCCTTGAGGTGCAGGGAGACAGCAGGAAGCTTTCAGAGTTTTAAAGACTCAGCATCTGGCCCAAGGCCTCCTCTCCTCAATACCCTGCCATCACCAACAGACAAACAGTAGTTGATACTACGGCTCTTCATATCCTGAATGTACAGTATTGGCCTGACTTGCACAATTTTCAGGTGGTCTTTCATGTTCCTGTGAGGAATTTCAAACAGATAATTTATGCTCACATTTTGGGCTCTTAATGCCATTCATTCAACAAATATAGCCAGGTTGAGGCTAAATCCTCAAATATACTGGAAAATAGGATTTCTCATATAAGTATAAGAATAATCAGGTCTTCGTATGTTATAATATTCTGTGAGATTTTGGATTTAGGGCCTTCAACAGAATACTTTGTCTGCCCAAACAAATTGAGAGATACCTGCAGGAGTCAGGTATTACAGATGGAGATTAGAATATCATCTCTACTATTGATAAAGATGTAAAGAGTGAATGGCTTAAGAGGTCAGCCAAATGGGCTTATCATTTGTCTCCACTTGAACTTCTCTCCTCAACCTTCCCCACAAAGGCAGAGCCTGTCATGCCAAATTTTCCACAGTTCATAGAGGCAGAACCAAATTCCATCTTCTCTGCTGGCTGTCAGGCTCTAAAATGTGGACATAGAAGGTGTTGAGCCATATCCACCAATTGAGTAAATATTAATTTATATGAATAGAATGAGTCTGAGAGAAAGAAAAGACTCCTCGTGCTTGAACTAAAATGTTAGAAAAGAAAAAAAGGGAAGAAACAATCATCTAAACAATCACCAGGTTTCTAGCACCATTTGCTATGTTACATAACACAATAGACATAGAAGGCTAAATATAAGGGCAGAAGAGTTCTGCTTCCTCAATGCCCTTTTCATCTTTGGCCTCAGATGAGATCAGCTGGGAAGTTATTCTTGTAATTTAAATTATCAACCTGACTTTTTATGGTGTCAGCTGAGGCCAACATCTCATTTTACATAAAACACCGAACGGCTATTGGAAGTTAATGAACTTTCTTTATTAGTGTATCAGGAACATTTAAACCAGTGATCTAGAGAAAAAGAACTCTTCATATCTGATCATAAATTTTGGAGCTCCCCATCACCTTGATTAATACTGTCTTCAAGATTTTGAAGAATGGTATTCAGATGTATGTGTATTCTAGTGTTTTGTGTGTGTGTGTAGCATGCTTTATTATTATTTTTGGAAGGAAGCCACGTAATATTATTTGCTATTCTTATTAACATAAGTTCCTTTTGGTTTTATATACTACACAATGCTTTAAAAAATTGTATTGTTCCACATACTACACATTGCTTAAAATATAAATATAGTAGGATAAACATAACTATATATATTTAAATTATATAAATGAATAAATATATATTAAAATGTACCCATTTGAAGGACAAATATTTTTAAAGTAAGCATATAAAATTAATCACCTTTCAGATATCAAGCTATATTGAAATAACAACACCCAGAAGTTTCTTTAGATCCATTCCAATTATTAACCCCCCAAAATAAACATTATTTTGAGTTCTATCTCCACAGATTACTGTCCATGTTTAAATGTTTGTATAAATGCAATCAGAGAATATTTAATATTTTGTATCTGCTTTATTTTGCTCAACGATTCATCTGTAAAACGTATCCATGCTGTTGGGTATACTCATAGTTCTTTTTCTTTTCTGTATATCGTTCCATTATGTTCATGTTCCACAATATATGTATTGATTTTACTTTTGATGGACATACACTTGAGTTGGTTTCAGTTTTTTTTTTTAAAATAATTATTATGTACTTTCTATCAGCTTCTTGTCTTTGAGGTGAATATGTGTACTAATTTTCACTGCATATATACCTGAGTTTTTGCTGAACCTGTGTACATTTCTGCTCATATCCTTAGGCGCCATATCACTGAGTCATAAGAACCTTAAGTTCAACTCTAGAAAATCATGTCAAAGAGGACCCCAAAGTGATTTTCCTACATGCAGTGTATGAGAGTTCTAGCCGCTTCACCCCCTTGCTACTGCCTGTTATTGTCAGCCTTTTTTTCATTTTAGTCATGGAGTGGGCATACTAAGTCATATTGTAGTTTGCTGAGGTTTTTGCTTACTTTTCCATGGTGACAAATGAGTGAAAGAAAATATGCACTGGAGCTCGTCTGTGTGTGGATTTGTAGGAAATGAAGCTAGAAAGAAGGGGTTGGGTTAGTAGTATAACTAACCCAACATATGACAGTGGGCAAGCAGTGAGATTTGTTTGAACAAAAGACTTCTGATGAGTTCTACATTTAAGAAAGATTGTTTTGAATGGTGGCAATATCTGGAATGGATTCTAATGAGAATTGGCTGGACCCGGAAGAGATGATTGCAACTGTCCATATAAAAGACAAGGCTGTAAACCAGAAAAGCCACCCTATCTTCAGTAGCACTTATGTTTGTATCTAGTCATAGCCTGCCTCCTATTTCCAAGTAATTCATTCAGATTTACAGATCATATCTTCACAATGAGTTTATAAGCTCCTTAAGGTCGGCAACCTCAGCTTATGTTTCATTCATGTAAGAAAAACAAAGAACAAAATATTATGAAATTCTCAATGAACACGGGTTCAACTGAACCAGCTCAGCAAAGTACTGGCTAGAAGGGAAACAAATTTTAATTCTAAATCTTTCTATAATTTACTCATATATTGGGGTCAAAGTTTGAAAATACTTGAAAAAATGTTGTTTCTTCTTTATAAATAATTAAAGATTTCTTCTAATGTATCAAAAGCAACTTAGTCACTAAATTTTAAAATACTGTACATAATTTTTGTGAATCAATATAAAAATTCAATATTGCATTTATATTTAATAATTACTGAAACAGATGATAAAATTTGCTTATAAAGTATGTTTTTAAACTTTGAAAGTCTCACTTACCTCAAAAAATGATAAAGCTTACCTTTCCTCAGTATCTTTAGAATAAAGGCTAACTCATAGTTTTTATTCTAAATAATTACTTAATTACATATTTAATATATTCTATAAAATTTTATATAAGTCCATACATAAAATGCTCTTAATCACTGTTTTATAATAAAACATGCTATAGTTGATGATCAGTTAAGTGGTTCTGCATCTGCTTACATTACATCCATTTTGTTTTAATGAAGCCATTTATTAATGAGAAACTCAGAATTTCAGAGTGCTTACATTCTGCTTCATGAAACATACACCTATAAGAAGTCTCTGTTGGGTTAACATAAATTCATGGCCATATTAAGAGTAGAAGGGATGCTTTTGCATCACTGTCCTAAACACACATGAGCTGAAATAAAGGAAATCAAACAGGCAATTTTTAAAGTAAGTCAAAACTCTTGGAACACCCAAAGCAATTTATTGGTGAAAGAATTTGCCAGATGAATTAGAATACATATTATCTCATTAAAGTTACTTAATAAAACTTAAGAGATAAAAACGTTAAACTTGAAATATAAAAATTTAAAAGATTTAAAACTCCATCAATTATATTAACGGTGTGTTTGGATGTCTTTATAGACTCATTGTACTAATCGACGGGTGACTTAGTACAGTTAGTGATTTTACCTCTCTGTCTCCTAGAGCTCCCTCCAGGTAAGAGTCACTCTTGGGTTTATTGTTTTGCATTTCCTATCTCTCTTATTTCATTTGGTCTTTGAGCAAAGGGAGGAGGAAAAACTTGATGAGTTGAAATTTTAATATCAGGTACCAATATAGTAAGTTTTATTTTTTTCTTTATTTCTAATATTTGTGTATTTCAGTATCAACTCGGAGGACTTTTCTTTCCCCACTAGAGTGATTCCCAGATGTTCCCAGTCACTTCAGTACAACAGCTCCTATAAAAAGTTACTTTCTATTTGAGAAAAAAGCTATTTTAATTTATTTTCTAGAAACAAATGTTGATCTTTTGTCAACTCTTGATTATTCAAAGTAATAGGGAAATACCTCAGGTAGAATTACCTTAAAATAACAGTAACAAAATTATGGAATTAGATCATTAAATAGTATGCTGGGGTGTAAAACAATCAGGGAACATCATTTTTATGTTTAAGTATTATTGATTAAAATCCTCTTAATAAAAACAAAAACTGTCGCACTTTTAAATTCTTTCCAACTCTCATATCTCCTGTCTTTATGACTTCAAGATGGTTGCTGAGGCTTCCCAAATATTTTCCACCACCCCAAAATTGAAAGGTGATCTCAGAGAAGCTGAACAACAAAGATTTTGAACAAACACACAAATTACCCAGTAAGTTGATATGTGAATAATAATTTAGTATTACTTTAAGTTAAGCATGTACTTGCATAGAATGAATGGGACTAAATTTGATTGAATGCCGATAGCATGTCTTGTTCTTTACAAACCACTTGTGAAAGTTGGGATTATTACCTCAGTTTCATAGGTGAGAAAGCTGGGCTCATGTAATATTTTTAGTGTCAGAGTCACATTGCAAAACAGCTATGAAGCCATAATTTGAAATGAGATTGTTCTGAAATCTCTACTCTTTTCTTTATAACATGCTGCTCCTTGCAAAAAGAAAACATTGTAATTGTTTTTCCTCTAAATTATTGGTTCTTAGTTTCGTTTTGGGTGTGGGATCCTATTTTAAAGTTATGGACCTTCATCACAGAAAAAATGCATCAAAATCATCTCACAGACTGTTGGATACAATTTCCAGGAGTTTCTAGATTTACCAAAGTGTTCTGAATCCTACATTCTAGGAAAACCCATCAAAATATGGTGTGTACTTCTCAAATACACAGATCACATGTTTTAAAGTAAAATAGGGATATACCAAGTCATAAAAAAACATGGAGAACCTTAAATACTTATTAGTACATGTAGGAAGCCAACCTGAAAAGGCTACATACTATGTTATTCCAACTATATGACATTCTGGAAAATATAAAACTATGGAGACAGTAAAAAGATCAGTGGTTGCCAGAGTGTAGGGTAGTGGGAGGGATGAATAGATGAAGAACAGATTTCTAAAGCAGTTAATTTATTCTGTAAGATACTATAAAGGTGGGTATATATCATTATACATTTGTCTAAACCCATAAACTGTACACACCAAGAGTGAACACTAGGGTGAACCGTGGACTTTATGTGATCATGATGTGACAATGTAGGTTCATAAATGGTAAAAAATGTACCATTCTTGTGTGAATGTTGATGGGGGAGGCTGTGCATGTTTGAGGGCAAAGGATATGGGGGCTTTCTGTACTTTCCCTTTCGCTTTGCTGTGAACCTAAGACTATTTTTGAAAAGAAAATCTATTTAAAAGGAAAATAAAAAGATACAATTTGATGCTTTAGTGGTTCATGGTCTGATAAAAGGACAAGCTACTTATAGTGTGAAGCACACTGGGAATTAAAGTTTTAAAGTTTGTCTTCCATATCATAGTATGATTCATGGTTAAACTCATGATGAAGGGGCTAATTCCAAAAGTTGGATTCAGATCTATTGGGTTGTCGGAAAAGTCATGGCGTATTTTTCTGTTTTTCATCGCAAAAATGCGACATGACTTTTCCAACAACCCAATATTTCAACTAAGGAAATTTCAAGGTGATGAATTTTTATTGAGGTTAAACAATTCAATATAACTCTATATAAAATATGGAAATCAGCCCCCTTAAGCAAAGAAATTCAATATCATTAACCTGATGATTATCATATATATCTATTAATTATCTATTAACTTAATGATTAAGAGAAAGATGAGCATAAAGTTAACTTTTCATCAAAATTTGCTATAAAAGAAAAGAAATTAAGAGATATAAAGTTCAGGACCAAGATACATTTTTTTCTACCGAGAGAAGTTTTGTGAGGGGGAGCAGTAAAAAATGGAGTAGCTGACAATAACAACTCTGTCTATATACAGCTTTTAATCTTCAAAAAATTTTAGGGAAAGGATCTTATTTGATCCTTAATTCTCTGGAACAACATTTAAAGACAATATTATGTTAATTTTATCTATGATAAGATCAATGGTCAGAGATATTAAATACTCTATGTCTCAAAGCTAATAAGGTACAGAACGCATTCCTTTAATGTAGGCCTGGGTCTGTTCCACTTCCCCATGCTACAGTACATGGAAGGTACAGTTTAGAGTGTTAAGATTTAGAATATTAACATAATAAACTGCATAAATCTTAAGTGTACACTGGTTATGGGCTGAATTAAAACAACACCTGTGTATTAACCATCAGTTCTTTAAGTCAAAAGTTTAGGCATGTATGACTAGATTCTGTGCTCATGGCCTTAAAAGGATCCAGTTACAAAAGGTCACGTGCCTCTTTGGAGCTTGGCATCCTCTTTCAAGCTCACATCATTGTCAGTAAGATTGAGAGTCTGCTGTCTTGAGAACAGGGCCTATTCTCAGCAATTAGAGGTGAATTAAACTCCCTGCTATCTAGCCTCCTCCATAGACCCTCTTATATGTTGAATACCTCTGAACTCTTGAAAGTATTGAAAGATCCTCCTGATTTTAATTTCCCATCTGATCTGATCAGGCCCACCCAGATATTCTTCCTTTATATTAACTCAACTGGTCAAGTTGAGTTGAATTCTAGGTACATGAATCACGATATCATGTATCTCAATTATATCAGGAACATTTCTTTGCCATGGAATTTTACAAATCAGGGTAGTGATGTATTATCATATCAATAGGTCACCCATGCTAAAAGACAGGAATCATACAAAGTAGGTGGGAGTCATAGGGACCATCTTAGATTTCTGTCTACCATGTAAGTATTGTGTTAAGTAATATGTACACATCATTTCATTGATATCCCAATATAACTTGATTTATAGATTCGTAAAGCCAGTCTTTGAGAAGATATGAAACTTGGTCTAGTTCATAATCTGGATGCAGTTGAGCTAGGCTGAATCTGAACTCCAAAGCCAAAATTTTAAATACTATGAAATGTTGCCCTATTAACTTACTTAGAAATGAAGTAATTTTTCAGATGACAAAAATTAAATTATAACTCTTCAATGAAAACTAAAGGTAAATGTTGAATTCTATTTCATTTTCTATTTTTCCATTGTCAAGTCGATATCTGCATCAATAGAAAACTGGAATCGAATAACTTAAAAAATGTCGGTAATGTCTCTAAGGTGTGTGTGTGTGTGTGTGTGTGTGTGTGTGTGTGTGTGTACTCATGCATGTGCAGAGTGGACAAATTGGACTGGTATCAATTATTAGTTTTGTATTATAGATAATGTTTTGCTTCTTGTTTCTTTTGAGTTTCTCTTCTATAGAATGAAAAAATAAAAATGGGTTAAAGCTAAACTCCTCTTCATAGAGGTAATAATTGATCCATACTTGCTGTAGGTAGAATTGTAAGATGTTCCCCAATGTTTCTTGCCTCTGCAATATGTGCCTGATTTAATCACTGGAACTAAGAATATGATAGATTTTACTCCCATGATTATGTTGTATTATATTATATGGCATAATTGACCTTAGGATAAGGAGCTCATAATGGTTAAACTTTTGTGTCAACTTGACTGAGCCAAGGAGTGCCTAGATGCCTAGATTAAATATTATCTCTGGGTGTGTCTGTGAGGGTGCTTCCATTGAAATTAGCATTTAAATCAGTGGAGTTATTAAAGTGCATTGCCCTCCCCAGTGTGGGTTTTGATTAGAAGCAAAAGGCAGAGGAAGGAAAAATGCATTCCTTTTGCCTCCTCTCTGCCAGCTTGAACTGGCATTGATCTTCTGCTCTTGAGCTGTATTTATACTATTAGCTTACTTGCTTCTTGTTTTCAAACCTTCAGACTCCAAATAAAATTATACCACTAACTAGCTTCCTCCATAATCTTATGAGCCAATTTCTCTCAATAAATCACTATGTATATATCCTAAATATTCCTTTTTTTTTGAACTCTAATTATAATTACAGAGTTTAACTGGTGGACCTTACCTAATCATGCAAGCCTTTTTAAAGCAGAAAGAAGATCTGGTCACAGAAGGAGAGTCAGAGAGATTTGAATTGTGAGAGGAAGGTTCTCTGTTGCTGAGATAGAAGCGGCCATGTGGCAGGGACCTGAGAATAGTATGTAGGAGCTTAGAGTGATTCCCAGTGAGTACCTAGCAAAGCAACAGGACCTCCTGTCACCACAAGGAACTTAGCTCTACCGGCTACCTGAAGGAGCCTGGAAGTCTGTCTTTTCCTAGATGAGATTTTAGTTGAGGATACAGTCAGCTGACACCTTGGTTTCAGCTTGGTTAGACCCCAGGCAGAGAGAATCCAAATTAAATGAGTTAAATTCTTGACCACAGAAATTGTGAGATAATACATTTTTATTACTTTAAACTGCTAAATTCATGGTAATTTGCTCTTCAGCAATGGGAAACTAATATAACACACAAAACAGGATTCTTAATATTATAAATTTTTCAAACATTTAGGTTAATTTCAAAACACTAAGTGGATTCTTGAAGAAAAACAAGAGGCATGCTCAGGCATGGACACTATTTTCTTAACCACCAAACCAGGCTGTCTTGTCAGGACGCTTCAAGGGGATATACATTTAAAACCCATCTGTTCAATAGCTATGAGGCAAGATTTCCAACTGACACATTTGATTGCTCTCATGTAGACCACCCAAGGTTTGCAAGGAGAATCGCCACACTTCGCTGGTTACTTGGAATTAGAGACTAGATTTGGTTTATTGGACCCTCCAAATTATAATGGAGATTGAATTCTCTTCAAGCTCTTCAACTAAAATAATAATATTAATAAAATAATGGTATTAGTAAAATAAAAGAAACAGGAAAAGTTAAGGAAGGCAGTAAAAATGACATTCAGACATTCTGAGTGTGGATTATATTGGTGAACAACTGAAGCCGCAGTGAGACCTACAACCTGAAAGTAATCTAGAACTAGTATTTGCACCTATGTATATGAATTACTTATATTAGAAAGCTTTCGGACACCGTCAAAGTTTTCCCCCTCTATATAGCAGCTATTAAAAACTGCTTACCATATGGCTTTTGTAAAGAGTTGCTTTCTAAACCTAGAATTGTTTTTCTAGTGAAAAGCATGGGTTTTTTTCCCCTCCTAAACACATGACACTTTAAATAATAGCATTGCCCCTGATCTTTACATGTTGAACTGTTCTCCTACTTCCTATAAAATAGATATTATGAAATATTGGCATGCCCCCCTTATATGCACATGCTGATGAGCACAGGTGTGTAGAAGCCACATGGTCACACTGTTTAATTCATCTTTTTAATTAAGGATACATTAAATTTTACTACAGAGCTTCAAATACAGTTACTTTTTACATGCTTCTATTATTTTCTCTTTGATCAATATTTCAACAACAATGCCAAGACTATTTTCTATTTTGTAGTAAACAGGTAATAAAATTTAAATCAATAAGCACTTTAGTCCTAACACATGCTGCTTGGGATTAAGGAGAAATACGATGTGAATTAGCATCCTCCCTTTAGATGAAAAGACTCATTCGTTAAGGAAGAAATTCATATGCGGAGACTTCATAATCTGTTAGAAGTACTCTAATAAAACACTGATCACTTTTATTTTCATAGCAATGCAATGCTCAGGGAGCAAGGACATTGGAGTCAGAAAGTAGGTCTTAACAAAATCATTTATTAATAGTGACAAATACTGATTAAACCATTTCCTATTCCTGGCAACTACTGGCATTTAGAAAGAACACACTAATAGAAATTCAAACGACCAAAGGAACACTAAGATTGGCGCATAATATTATCTGGCATACACAGAGTTCTTAGCTAATACAGTGTTGGTTGTTGGTTTTTTTTTTGGTTTTTTTATTCCTGTATTTTTTAGCATGCCATGACATCTTGAAGACCATTCAATAATTATTCCTTATATGTCCCTTATCATTTCAATGTGCATTTTAAATATCCATCTTATGAGTGAGTGGGCAGTGAAAACTAGATGTAAGTTAAAACAACTGGTACATTGCTAGCTTCTAATCATATTAGGAAGGCTAGAAAAAGATTAGATGACATTTTCCTGTATTACCTGACTGTTTTCCCATGTCTCTCACTGTTTTTTCAGAGGAGATAAAAATTTCTATTCCACATTAAGCAGCTTGAGAGTGATAGAAACCAAATAGGAGGGAGAGAGAGATAGAAATTGAAGACATAAATCCGTATACATATCAAATAAATTCTGGACCCTTAAAAAAAAAAGAAAGGGGTCAGTGTGAGAGCACAGGGACCAGGTGGTACTTGGTAATTACACGTTGCATACTGCTGCTCTGGATATTACTTGAAATTTCAGTAAAAATTGAAATTTGAAATATGATGGATATTCAGTTTGGGAATGAAATATATACTGTTGATGTGTTTATAAGGAGACTTGAGGAATTCTCAAATTTGGGTTTGTCAGCATGAGCTGGAACAACTTAGTTTATGGCCCTTCAGAGTTGAGCATGACTTAGAAAAAATAAGATCTACTGCTACCCATTGTGCTTTCAATCTTGCTGGTGTTTATTCTGTGAAATAGTGTAAATAAAACTGCATTTTCATCTCTTTAATCCCACCTTTAAAAATTCCATTAATACTGACATTCTGAATTTTAAGTATGAGTGCTTTATGTTGGTAACAAACTGTAAGTTCAAGCCAAAGCACAAGTTGGGTTATAGAGTAGCAACATTCTGTCCCCATATGACATTTCTTTCACTTAACTGCCCAAGAAATCAGGGTAGGCAGTGAAGCCTGAATCATGCAAATGCTAAATCACCCAAATGGCACCACGTGAAACATCACAGAAAAAATACCACCCTGTTTGCCCTTGAGCAGCAGGATCTGGCCTTCATACAGTTGATTTCCCATACACTGACTTCTAACTTCAGCTGTGTCTCTCAGTTTTGAGGAAGATGTTGATATTTTGAGTGGAGATATATGTGTGTGTGTCTGGGGGTATGTGTGTGTATGTGTGTGTGTGTGTATAAGGATTTTTGTTTTCAACCATATGATGAGCTTCTAGATGGATAGTGGAAGGTTTGGGAAAGTTGGCAAGAAGCGAGTGAATTAACAAGGAAAAGGCAGCGTGAAGCAGTAAGAAGGTTAGAATATAGTGGAGGATGGATAACTCAAAGGTTTACATGTTGCGGTGAGTTAAATAACAGCAATATGGATCTTGTAGAATTAGTTAACTCCAAGCTTTACAGTAGAACAATTCTGAGGGTGTGGTAAATGCGAAGATACACTCCCCTCAGAAGGAATCTACTGCAGCTCCCTTATGTTATTTTACAAAACCACTCCATCAGCTTTTTCTGTTGACCAGAAGAGAAAAACTCCTCCCACTTGTCCGAGGACCAAATTCGCCTATATTTATGAAGATTGAAAGCGCTAATTGTTTTTTGTTTGTTTTTTTACAATCATGATTCCCCACTGTAATTTGCTTCATTATCTAATTCCATATGTCCAGTTTCATTATCTGTACTTTAGATATAACATGAGATGAGGTTGTTACCAATATTAAGTGAATTCTTTAAAGTGTTTAGAACAGTGCCTAATTTAGTGTTTTGTAATTGTCTATTACTAATGATAGTCAAGAAAAATTGTTAGCAGACCAAACCGGGTCCAGTTATTCAATAGTTGCCAGCCAAAGAACAACTCTGAGTAGATTTTCTGAGAAGGGCAGGCAAAGACATGAGGGTGTGGGGGCGGGGCTGTCACATCTGAAAAGTGTCTGGAACAAAGGATCAGATTTATCTTTATTCAGAGAAGTCATGCATAAACATTAACATGAACTTTATCATCACATGTATAGTTCGGGACATTCCTGTGCATGTGCAGTTAGAAAATATGCCTATACATACATCGCATGTTCAATATTGGAGGGAAGTCTCTGCCCCTGGGAGGAGATTTTAGTATTATAATGAGGGTATAATGAAAATAGCTAATGAAAAGGTCAGTATAGGGTCCTCCAGGGCCCTTCCATTGGTCTCAGGTGGTTTGAGCCAGATCAGCCCTCTGGTCCTGCAAATCATCCTGGGCTTATCCCTGAATAAACAGTTCTGACAATGGTCAGTGTCAGGGATGGCGTAGTTACTGAAGAAAGTTTAAGTGTCACCCCTTCCTTTAAACTCTTGGCAAATTACAGGATATGGTTACACAAACCTTATGGCTTCTGAGGTGATCTAAGTGGAGTTACAGGTTAATCTAAGCAAAGTTATGAATCCTCAATAAAAGTTTGTGCCAGGCTACCTACAAGGCTGTGTGTGTATGTGTTACAAAATCAGCAGATGTGGGCAAGAACACCGTTCCTATGTTTTTTCCTTGGCATTATGGAAAACAATAGGATATGGAATTTTGCACCTTTTTCCACCTCATTCCTTACTTGTAAACTTTGAATAATGTTTCTAAATCATTACTCTTTCATAGAATTGTACTCACCAACTTCATGCTTAATCAAGATACAGCCTGTTTCACTTATAAATTGAATAAAAGTATTTACTCAATGTGCTTTACACAGAAAGAATGTTTGTAGGTTTTTTTTTCTTTTCTCAGTGACTACATTGAAACCCTAAATGAATAGACTTTATAGTTCTGAAATCATGGAAGACTCAGAATGGCTGTTTATATTCAAATAACAAAAAAGCTGGTAAATAAATCTTGATGAATCGTGATACTGAGAAATAGACTGTATTTACAAAAATAAGCCTTCATTTTATGTGTTTTTTTCTTAAATAAATTACAGTAAGTTATGTGTTTCTTCATGTATTTTTTATGCCTCATCTCTGATTCATGAAGAATTTTACATTAAATCAGAAACAGACAGAGACAGGCTTTTTTTCCTTTTCTTGTTTTTTTATGATTGTTATTCTATGTAATAATAATAATAATAAACAACTAGCAAAAATAATCCAACCAAAAATATAGCTTTAATTTTGATTCCCTATAAACTCTTATCATTTCTAGAAATATCTATGATCAAGAACAAAGATGTTATTTGAATTATTAAAGTTAAGTTGCTCTGGGTCTCTGATACATTTTTGTATGTCAAAAAATAATCAATTGTTTAAACATGAACAACCTATAGTGTCTCCCATAGTGTCAGTAAACGTATTTATTATTGAGATGATACGAAAACAGTTTTTATAAATCCAGCAATGTTGTATAAGCTACATAAACTTACTGATCTCTGAGGTAAGGTTGCAAAACAAAAAATGAATAAAATGGTATTTCTAAAAGCCTTGTGGGCTTTGGCGTTGCCTCACCATTTAAAGTGGCTGCATTTACATCTCAGTGCATTCCAGGATCCCTAGGATTCTCTCAGCTACAGTTCAGTTCTCACTTTGGGTTCTGATGTCTTTATTTTATATCTTCGATATGTCTTAACTTTTCAAAAATTGTCAAATGAGAATCAGTGCAAACTATTGTGGAGGGCTAAAAAACAGTAATACTTTCCCTCCCACTATCTAAGTACTTCTAGCTGGACTAATACATTTACAGAGACTGATTAACAGGAGAAAATAAAAAAGTGAATGCATATGCATGGGGAACTCAAATGAGAATGAAAATTCCAAAGACGGTGAGGCCACATTGCGTGTATATGACATTTTAGACAAAGGGAAAAAGGGCGGGCAAGGTGTATTAGAATTCAGAAGGGAGAACGGGGGACTTATAGGTTGTTGAGGAAGAGCGAACATACCTGGCGAGAACATTCTTATTGGGCATCTCAGAGACAGTGGGACACAGAGGGTATCCACCTAACAGGCCTCTGCCCAAAGCACTCCTATTTGCCACACTTAATTCCAAGTAGGCTAAGGCAGCATGCCAAGATCTCCTTCCTGAAACGGGCTTCTCGTGTCTGAATGTCTTGGGCAGGAAAGGGGAGAGGGGAAAAGCTTCTCTCTGAGTCTTAATTCTTAATAAATAACTTAAAATCAATACCCCCAAAAGGCAGTTTCAGAGTGCCAAAATTTTGGTTCCCTTCACTATAAATTATCTTGTTTCTGACTCAACTAAAGGAATCAACAGGTAATGATCATTTTAGTCCAGCAAGAAAGATATGTGCTCAGCATGCGTGTGTGTTGGCATGTCATCGGGCTGCTATTTAGTGCATGTGCGTGTAACATGGATCATTTCATTTGAAATGTTCTGACAAAATGATTTTCCATCATGATTATAATAAAATAAAATTTTAGAAAAGTGTCTAAATAGGCATATTGTCCCTTAAAATTGAAGCTTTATATAACTTAAGCTGCAAATTATTATGATTGTTTTCAGGTTTCAGGCCAAAAGTGTTCCTAAGCATGGGGGTAGAGTAACATGTTCTGCTTTTAAAAGGGTTTGTTGTTGTTGTTGCTTGTTTAGAATTTATTTCTTGTTTTGTTTTCTTATACAATTCTCACCAGTCGCAGGTGGAAAACTTTATTCTTTGTTTTCAACTGATTGTTAATCCTTAACACCGGCACTTTTCTTAGTCTTAATCGTAGTTGCTTGAAGCACAGCCTCATTCCTGAGCCTATCATCATAAGTGTTGTTGTTTTTTAAGTAGATCACCCAACACTCCTTATACTCATGCCAAAAAGAAGGCTGTTTATATGCACCTTCAATCAAATGTCACGAAGTAATGATTTTTATATTAGTCATATCATGCTTTAAATTTCTGATATTTAGCCTAGAAGCTCAATAGTATCACCAGTTAGTCACATGAAATTTTTATGTCATTTGAAGAAAATCAGACTATTATAATTTTTGAAAACATAGTCAACACTTATTATCTACTTACTTTCTTTATTTCCTTAATGAGAAAAAATAAAATAGAGACAAGGAGAAAAAAAAGTAGGTTTAAAATTTGAATATATTTCTTACTCCAGAAAACAAACTAAAAATCATATTTTTATATAATAGTTGGAATCTGCTCAAATATTCATATCTTAGTATGTCATTTCCACTCTATTAGTATGTTCAACAAATAGGCTTTTTCCTCTGACTTGGATCGTTACAAAATTCTTGATTTTATGAGATTTGTTTCAGGTGACTCTCTAGTAAGCAAGTGATCCCTAGGAATCCAAATGCTTCAGATTAACTACCCTGGAGCAGTAACCCTGAAGCCCATTGCACTGGCTGTCTGCAGTCAGGGGAAACACCGCAGGCCATTACAATGCCCATCTTGCTGGTCTCCAGGGGAGGGTGCCAAGGCACTTAGGTCACATGATCCGTTTTGGGGAAGAGCTCAGCCTGCTACCCTTTTGGAAGCATTTGCCTTCTGAGAAAATTTCTCCCTGAACCTGTCTCCTCCCTGTCCTCTTTGTGGCTTCCATTTCTGTTTGGGAGCTAGGGACGTGCAGCTTCACGTTACTCAGTTGTGTGTAATTCATTTCCTCATCTGTTAAATTTCTCCTTTCATCTCAGCTTGGTCTTGGTGATGTCATCTAAGGAGAGGGATCCGAAGCCTGACTGTGAGTGTGGGGACTCCTGTGATCTTTATCATAGCCAAGTTCTTGGTGCCAAAGGTTATAAACTTACTTTGAAATCTCTCCCTCTAATATGATGACATTTCTTTCTACTGACCTCTTGTCATTTAACACCCTTACTTCAAAGTAGCCTTTTCTGTCTTAAGCCGGCTCTGACATTGCGCTAAAGGTAATGCCCATACTGCCCCTGCACTCTTCCTACTGTGTGTCCCAGCCTAGAAATCGCAGAAACTCTGAGTACTTTCAGAGTACCAAAATTATATATATAAAAATTGTATATGAACAAACGTATGGTTTGTTTTACTGCTAGATTTATAAATCTAAGAGGTAAGCTGTGAACCTCTTCCATTGTTGTGGGGGAAGGAATAATAATTTTCCTTCTGCCCTTCTAAGTTCTTCGCGCTGGTCTAATAATCAAATGAACACGAGACGGATTAACAGGAGAAAGTAACCAAATGTATCATGTATATAGATACAGGGGTTCCATAAGAATATAGGACCTGAGGATAAATAGGGCAGTCACAGCTTATATGCCATCCAGGGCTAAGGAGAAGGGGGTGGGGGTGTGGCTTGTGGTTTGGGACCCTAGAGGGGAGGAAGGCAATTCATATGGAGATGAAAAAGCAAATGTTTGGAAAAGAAATGTGTGCTGGGCCATCTTTAACAGTGAGACCTCGAGAGGTCTTTGAACAAAAAGTCTATGTTCCCCCTTGTCTAGCACACTCTAGTTGGTATTAACTATACTTCGGTATGATGACAGTTCCCTTCCTGGAGCAGGTCCTCTATCTAAATTCTATTAGACAGTAAAGAGGAATGTCAACAGTTTTTTCTGAGTCTTTCATTTCTTAAAAATAACCAGCTTAAAATAATCAAAATCCCCCAAAAGGCTCATTTTGGGGTGGCAAAATCTGCTACCCCTCAATGTAACAGGCAGGAACATCACCTTCTTCTAAGACAAACAAACAAACAAACAAACAACTATTTGTTTGTTTAAAACATTGTTCGTTTAATTTCTAATATCTCAGAGTTATGGATAGTCCTGGACATGCAGAGATGTTCAGGTTGTATATTCTCAAAAATCTTATGCAAATATCCAATAATTCCATTGGGCCAGACACATTTAACACATGTTTCAGAACAAAATTATCTAAAGGAAGTTACCATTAATGAGTAGAAATACTACATTGTTACTTTAGAAAACTCTTAAATATCTCAATGCTAATTTTAACCCAAATTACTTATACTACTATGACAATTATCTCACAGAATTCTGCAGTAATGTACTAGCTTGAAGTCAGTTTTTTTTTAGCTTTCTCAATGAGAGTTAATAGAAACTAGAATTTTTCTTAAATTGGCTCACATTTTTTCCAAGTGCTCTTCTTTGGCATTTATCTATTTTTCTCTTGTAGAGTCCCTTTATTGATGACAACTTTCAAAGATTTGTCCCTATTTTTCACAAAGGCAGTCTCTCGTAAAAGTGACGGTCCATTTCCCCAGCTGCCCTTTTGCATCCTCCTCAGTCAAGGATAGTTGCCCACAAGCCTGGGAAGTAGGATTCCAACAATCTAGTAGAGATTCTGACATTTAGGTTTGTACATAGCAGTCCCCCCTTCCCCCAACCCCCAAGTTTTGCTTTTCACACTTTTAGTTATCTACAGTCCACTGCATTCCAAAAATATGAAATGGAAAATTCCAGAAATAAACAATTTTAAATTCTGTGCTGTTCTGAGTAGTGTGATGAGATCTTTTGCCATCCCGTGCTGCTGCACCAAGGATAGGAATCCCCTCTTTGTCAACTGTATCCATGCTGTATATGCCGCACACCGACCTATTAGGCGCTTTGCGGCCTACTTGGTTACCAAGTTAACTGTTGTTGTATCACAGTGCTTGTGTTCAAGTAACCCTTATTTTACTTACTAATGGCCCCAAAACTCAAGAGTAGTGATGCTGGCAATCTCAATATGCCAAAGAGAAGCCATAAAGTACTTCCTTTAAGTGAAAAGGTGAAAGTTCTCAGTTAATAAGGAGAGAAAAAAAAATCATATCCTGAGGTTGCTAAGATCTACAGGAAGGGCAGATCTTCTATCTATGAAATTGCCTAATTTATAAATTAAACTTCACTGTACATATGCATGTATAGGAAAAATACATATTATATATAGGGTTCGGTACCATCCGTAGTTTCAGGCACCCACTGGGGGTTTTGGAACTTATTCTCCATGGGTAAGGGGAGACTGTTATTTTACCTTCCGAGGGAAAATGAACTTTCTCTCCCTGGCATACCTATTTTCATGTTCCAACTACCTGTCTTCATAGTGACTGAGCCCTGCAGAGGGATCTCCTTATCCTGGGACTTTGGTGTCTACCTGTGTTTCTCAGCCACTGTTAGAGCCAAACTTTTTACAAGGATCCTTCTCTCCTGAACCATAGGTGTTTCTGAGAATTTTTTTTTCTCCTCTAGAATAACTCTATTTCACTGTTTGAATTATTTACCCCAAAGCACTATTTGGGACATTAAAAGTGCACCTCGTCCATTTTTTTCTTAATGTGGTACTATTAAAGAATCAAATGTGTATTGACTTGAAATGTTAGAAATGAATGAGCTCTACCAGAAATTTCTTTTCAGCTATCATGCTTGGCAATGTTTTTAGTTAGTTAGTTTGTTAGTTAGTTTGTTTGTTTGTTTGTTTAATCTTGCTGAATCTCCTTTTTACCAGAGCCCTCACAGATACTTGCTGACACATCCTGCTGCTCATGGGGCTAAAATCTTGACTTCCTGTCCACACCCACATTTTGCACAGAGCACAACCCTTGAAGGTGAGTGTAATGAGAAAAGGACATTGTAAAAAAAATAGCTTCCTAGATTGCTCTGAACCACAATACAGAGTACCAGGAGAACTCTGTTTTGGGCCCTTGAATTCTGGGCTTTCTTTCCATACATCAATGCCTATTAAATTAGCTAAAGCAACATGGGCATTTATAACTACATGATTTATTACTTAGCAATAACCTATAGCAAAGAGATCAGCTGTATACCTGGCAGGGTGTTGGGGGGATTGGGGATGTGAGAGCTCTCTCTCTTGAATATGTTAGTTATGTTCTTCCTACATGACCTTTCACAGAAAATCCTCCCACATTTCTCCATAAACACTCTCCAAGCAAGAATTAACCAGACCAGTGTGAGTCTCAGCTGCTATTTACTTCATTTGTCTGTGTTTTTGTCACCATGATATTACTAGCATAGGGTGGTGGTTCTGTTGCCAAGGCAACTGAGATGGTTAATCCAGTTGCAATCTCTACTGAGTTCTTGGCTACCCTCAGTTTTGTTTGTTTGGTTTTGATTAAAGAATGAAATTCATTTTTTATTTCTACATACTGTTTTTGTCAATTATCTCTTCACAAATCTGTCATTCTCACTCCTACTCAAGCACTATACAGTTTCTCCTGCATGTTTTAATTCGATTACTTCAGATTATACTTGTTTACCTTGATGCCTTTTGTTTTCTCCTATTCCATAAAGATTCCTTCTGTTGATTATTTCTCATTAAGAAACACAGACTATTTATATTTAAGGAAAGTATAAAAGAAGAGCAAGAAAAGTGGAATGGGAAGGGTTAATGAGAGTTTGGGAAGACAAATCAAGAAGGCAACACATCTCAAAAGGCCAGGTACAGGATCAAAATGGAGGGATGATCAAGTTTAGCAAATAATGGAGACAATTAAGTACTGTGCTTAAAGAGAGGAGGGAACTGTAGTAGAATAATTTGGATGTTTAAATCCAATATCCTGTATTTTTAAATGTCTATTTCATATTGAATATGCCCCCACACATCCCACTATATAGTTATTTTATAGCTGACAATGACTATAGTGGTAGGTGCTTCACTTAAATACCAAACCAAACCTTTGTTATATGGCACTGTTAGGTGCTTTACTTCTTGATTATTAAAGTATCAACTAATTAAAAATAAAGAAAGCAAGAAATAAAAAAGAAAACAAAAGTGGTCAAGGCCAATGCCAGTAAGGGAGTATGGATGGGTGTGAACTATTTTGAGGTGATAATCAAATTTTGCAGATCCATTTAGTTTTGAGCATTATTTTCAATTAGAGTAGTATTTCTTTTTAAGCAGTCAAATAATAATTTTAAATGGCTTGTAAGTTTCCTGACTGAGGAAGCTCCCTTTCAAAGATGTCACTTTCCCCCCATCCATCCAGTTCCCCGCCATCCCCAATGACCCACGCTCCTGGCTTTCCCACCCTTCTATAGCCTCATACTTTAAACTTGGGGTGACCTATGTAACCAAGAGAATGCAATGCAGCTCACAATGCAGCACCTCTGAAGCTGCCTCACAGAACCCTTGATTGAGGCTTCTGTCCAGATTACTTGAAATTCTCAGTGTTGGCACACAGCCTCTTAGAATCCAGCCATCATGTTGTAGGAAGCTCAGGCCACAGTGAAAAATTATACGCAGGATCTCCAGTTGACAATCCCATGAGGAGTCAGTTGACAGCCAGCATCAACTACCAGCCAAATGAATGGGCCTCCTTGGGTTTCGAGCAGTCAGGCTTTAGATGACATTAGTCCCATCTAACAACTGATTGCAAGTGCTTGAAAAACCCCATTTAAAACCCACTCAGCTAAATTTAGTTATCCGCCAATCATGGAAAGTAAAAATACACTGCTGTTTTAAGCCACTATATTTTGAGTGTTTAGTTATGCAGGGCAAGATAACCAAAACAGATCTGAATTACAAGATGCTTCACTGAAAACTGTCACTGCTCTCTAGCCTCCAATTTCATGCCTCATTTCAAAATCATCATCATCATCATCATCATCATCATCATCATCATCATCATCATAAAAGACAGTTGAAAACCTAAAAGACACACTTGAACTTGCATGAAAGAGACACTGCAGAATTAAACCACCATTTACTTCATTGCAGATATATGTTGTCATTTTATTGAAGTTAACTTTGGTCAAACTGTGTCGACTTACATGAGAACACATTTGAATGTATAAAAACTCAATTGAATTATGTTGAAATTGCAAATTATTACTTTTAAATTTATATTACTGTCAAAGTTCCCATTGCTTGTCCTAAATAATAAAAATTGTATATTTTTATCCTGATGTTGGCTGTCAAATCGATTATATCTGAGTAAATTTCCTTCTAGAATTTTTTGGAAGCAGAGTTTTCAGTAGTTTTGGTTCTTGGTGTATGTTTAAAAAATTTATTGTGTTTTATTTTGTTTGTTTCTTTAGTTTTTGTCATAAAAATTACACATTTTCATGGAAGACAATGCAGATATCCAAAATTAAATAAAAAAGAAAAAACTATACAGAATTTGACTTTGCACCAAAAAACACTTAAATTTTGAGTGCATATGTATTCATATATATTAAGTGCACATGTATTATTTATTTCTGTGCACAATTTGATTCTGCTGATATTTTATTATATATGTGCTTTTTATTCATATTAATAACTATGAATATGTTTTCCTAACAGTTCATATACTATCATCACAATTTTAGAAGTTTCAAAATATTTTATTTTATGTGTCTATAAGAATAGACTTAGAATTCCTACACAGAATATTTTTACAATCATGAAACAGGTTGGAAATTACCAAATTTTGTATAGTAAAACTAATTTTATACTCAAATAATTAGCTAGAATACTTATATTTTAGGAATAATTTTTATAGAACTAGTCAGCATCTATCCTTGTAATAAAAAATCCCAGAATAAATACCTGTTAATTTAGATATAAATGCATTTATTCTCTTTTGTCTATTCTAAGAACACACATTCTGTTAATGAATGCAGGAATTACAAAGGCATATTACATCTCATTTAATCGAAACAGGGAAGAAATGTATTGTATTTATTCAACTAAAATGAATGGCAGAGAAGAGGAAGACAAATAAACTGGTCTATTACAAAATCTTTTAGAATAAGAAATTAACATTGAATTGCATATGCATTTTACTTTTAGTGTGCCAGAGAAATACTAAATTGAAATTTGTATCTCTAAAGGCCTATAGGAATAGGAATTGAGTCATTTAATAAATTATTAAATTGTACTCTAAGAGTCATTAGCTTAAAATTTATTATTGGATTAGTCTATGCTATCACAGGATTCCTTCCATATTTAATATTCTTTTCAGAGTCTTTCACACAATTTTTGAAGGTTATAAAGGGCTTAAGAATGACATCATAAAATAACACTTTTTGTGTTCTTACAGGTTAGATTATACACAGGACAGAACTACAGGCAAAGCAGAAAAATACTTCAGTATTTCACATGTCCACATTACGTTGATTCCATTCTTTTAATTCCTCTGTGAAATGAGTGGTAACATAGCTGTAAGTGCACCTGTGTTAATAAGATGGAGGGTTCGAGGATGTTCATTTTATACCTTAATTAATATATTTAAACTGTTTTCCATGTGTTTTTTTTTGGGGGGGGTGGGTAGTTGTAGTGAAGTGTTTAGCTTGACTTGATAAAAAGATATGTGAGATTTCTAATAACTCTATTAATAATTTTGCATACAAAAGATGGTGACTACTAGCTATCAGAATTTTCTTCTTGATCAGGAAGAGCTGTGTGGTGCTTCTTCAGTGTCCCACAGATTCTCACTTTCAAAATCCCCAAATCGAAACCCATTGCTGTTTCTCAAAATGTGCCCTCCTTCATCTCCCATCTTGACGCATGATACGAGTCATTTAAGTAAAGATGTGGGGACTTCCTAGATACGTTTTAGATTACTCCACTAGATTTTACACTGGGCTTCCTGTCAGTCACATTCCAGTCCGTTCTACTGTTATTACACTGGTAAAATTGAAATCCTTTCACAGCATTCCATACTTAATGATGGCCCCATATTCAGAAGTTACAGTTCCAAATCTTTAGTTTAACATATAAGGACCTTCACCATATGATTTTTACTTAAAATTTCTCTCGACTAGTCTTCATACATATTTGTACCAGTTAAGATTATGTTTAGCACTAGTAACAAGAACTCTAAAGTAGATTTTTATAGCAAATGTTAGTTTATCTCTAACAACAACAACAACAACAAAAATACATCCAACTAACTATATCCCAGGCAACAGAATGGGAAAGAGACAAGGAAGATTGATTATGCCTCCTTCCTTAAGGATTTCCAAAGGACATAAAACTGATCTCCACTCCCATATGTTTGGCCAAAACTTAGCTATGTTGTCCTACCTTGATTTAAAAAAACTAGACAGCCTTGTGATTAAGAGTCAGAGAGTATTAATAGAGAAATACAGAATGAGAATTAATATTTGGTAGACAGCTAAATAATATTCTGTTGTACTTCTAACCAAGATACATGGAATGATTTGCTTTCTGAACATATCATGATGCTTCATGGAAACTCATGGTGTTCCATCTAGAATGCCTGATTCCTTACTCATGCAGCTAAATTCTGTTCATTCCTCAGAATCAATTGGAATCTCTCCAAGAAACTTTCTGTGACACTTCTCATTCTTATATACTAGGTTAGCACTCTCTTCACACTGATATTAATTATAATTTATCACTCTATTTTTTAAAACTAATTTTAGGGATCCAAGTATGATTTTTGTTTTCGTTGTTGCTAGCACTGCTTGTTTGCTTTACTAAATTTTATATTCTTACGTATTTAGGCTTAAAATCAAGAGCTTACTAGAATTATGTAATCATAAAGATATATGAGATACCAAAACAGCTTATGAGGAGGGAAGTTTTTACACTTATGTAATCTGAGAGAAGACAGTAATCAAATTCTGAGAAGTGTTATTTTCTGTCTTTCTTTCTTTTTTTTTTTCTGGGTAAAATTTATTTTAATGTGTGTAGTATGCCATAAATTAATCAGTCATGAAGCCCTTCAAAATAATAAGCTAAATAAAGCACATTATTTGCAGTTGTTTGATCATGATAATATGACATGAAAATTAAGACCAAAGGATAGATAGGCAAAGGAATTGCGTAAACTGAAACAAAAAGTTGCTTTTCTTTTATTTTTATCAATAAGCTTTTATGTTTCTTGAGAATAAGGACAACATCTTATATATTTCTGCATTGCGAGTGCCGTTCATTCATCCAGCCAAACCTTTCATAGAATCTTTCAGTGCTGGGTATATAGACATAAAAACAAACCTGCACTTGATTCACAGTAATTTAAAATATGTATTTGTTAATTATGATGGACTCCATTTCATTGAAAATGCTTTATTAACAGGTTTTAGACTATATTTTACCTACTGAGATGTTTACACTTATTGCAGATTTTCATAATTGCTTCAAGAATGGTTTTGAGGAATGAAAAAATCATCAACTTTGGAGGAAGTTTTGCCTTTTTTAAATTAAATGTATTGGGTTGACAACGATTAGTAAAATTGCATAGGTTTAAAGAAGTGTTATTTTTCATATGTGATCATGCAAATCTCAATTTTTATAGGATGGCCTATAAGGAAAAAGATATCTTTAAACCATAAATTTTATCTTTTCTATTTAAAATAAGAGCAAAACTTTTTTGTGTTTGATTTCGGTTTGATAATTGTCATATAAAATTAAAACACTCTAATGTCTTTTTGTAAATTAAAATGTATGGAAAACATAAAGATCTCTTGTCAAAGAGTATGCATTTATAGCCATTGGATATTTTACATACTTATTTTATTTAGTTTCTCAAGCCTAGTTTCTCAAGCCTAGCTGAAAAGAGATACTTGATTATGTGTGATTGCATAGTATACCTTCCTGGAGAAAAACATGGTACTGATGGTCATCCATAAGAGGCAAGATATGCATTGACCCTAAGAATGAGACTGATTGGTTAGAGATATAGATAGTAAAAGTCAGGGTGCTTCTAAAAGAGTAATGGGAGTTCCGTAGAAGTAACTTTAATAGTAGGTGATAGAAATGCGACCCTGACCCAAATATGTTGCATTTAGAAGGCAGTAAAATGAAATATGAACCAAATACTCATGTAAGACAAAGGCTACTATGAGCAAAGGAAATAGTAAAGTCCTCTTGAAAGATAAAAATGCATAACCATAAAAATGCATTTCTCTGCATGCCATTCAGTTTAAAGAAGGTTATTAATAATTGCATTTTGAGTGATACTTTGTTTGTGTATAATATTGGTATAATATTCAAATATTTAAAAAAATGAAGAATGAATTGTACCTAAATCCTGGTAAAATTGCCTGTACTTACACACCCTCAAGCAAATGCATTTTTTTGTAATTGGAGGTATGAGTCTCCCTAAATCCAAAGTTTTCCCTTTTAGTGGCACTACCTTTCTTTTCCATTCTTACTTATCTTAATAGTATTTGAGATGCTTAATGTAATAATGTCTTTCTTGGACAATTTTATTTATTGTCATGTTGACTATATGATAGTAGAATTAGGAATTACTGATATTAAATAATATCATAAGGACATGGAAAAATGCCTTTAACATTCCTATTGATAGCCAGGCTACTAAAAAAAATAACATGAAAATACCTGATTCAATATAAGAAAAATAATTCTAAATATGAGGGGTACTATGTGCATCAAATCTTTCTTAGATTTCAGCCATTAAGATTTGGCAAACATTAAATGGCAATAGGCCAAATTTAATGTTAACTGAAAACTGACTTTTAGTTGGTGGGCAAGTAATGTGTAACCAAATACCAAAAAAAAAAAATTCATGGAGAATTGTACCATAACTTTAGATTAAGCCATTTTTATAGCATGTTATTTGCTTCCTTTTATATAAATAAGCAAGACCTGGAGGACATCTTAATAAAAATCATTTTAATTAATTATTGAAGGTTCCCTAAGGTCCTGGGTGGATTGCAGGCTGTAGAACTTTTGACTTGGAGACTATAAATTGGACTGTGTGTCATATGTATGTATATCTATATCTATATATATAGATATATATATATAGATATATGTGTGTGTGTGTATATATATGTATATATATATCAAACTATCTCATAATTTATATTTCCCTTATTTTACTTACTAAAAAATACTGGTTTGTCTAAGCTACATATTCTTCTCCCTCTTTCACTCCCCACCAATCATTGATTATAATGCACTTTTAAGCAAACTCAATATTCAAAAATTTTATCAGAATTTAGTCCAACTCTATATAATGACTGCAGGGATAAATTTCATTAAAGATTGATACCAATGCTTCTAATTTATCAACACTTTTACCAGCATGTTAAACAGTCTATAATTACTACATAGAAAGGCATCATAATATAGCACCAAGATTTCAAAAAATATCAAGAAAAACTAAGCTGTCTTCTGAATTCAAGTGAATACAAATTAATGCATCTTAGATAAGATGTTTGTCAAAGAACAAACTATGTGTTTCTTACACACTGCCCAAACCTTTGTGAATAGTTCCTTTATTAAACCATCGTAAATTTATGGCCTCATGCAACAAACTATGCAAGTGAGAGTTTGGTTTGGTTTTCTCATGTATTCAATGCAGTAATGGGATAATCTCATTGCTGGAGAAATGTGACACATGTAATCTCTGGTATGCAGTTTCTTCATAATTATTTTAATCATTCCTGGTATAATATAGAATGAAATACAGGAAGACAGCAAGGTGGTGAGAATTCACAGAGCTGTGATATCTAGGTATCATGGTAACAAGGATAAATAAAAAATTGGATAGGCACTTGACTACTTTTGATATTCCCAGAGAATATGTAAGAAAACAAAACAAAACTGCAAAGCTATAAATATACAAATTGCAACTGGTGTCTAGAACCAGAGACATCCGCAGCTTTGAAGGAGGTTTTACTCACCTGTAGTCACTGGGCAGATCTAGGTAAGGACAAGCCAGTATCAAATTGTGAGGGTAGAAAAGTTGCAGCTCCTATTAAAAGCTAAATCCTATGAAATCTCATCTGCTAAGGTAGGAGTTGGCAAACTATGGACCCCCTATTGCCACCTCTTTTTATAAATAAAGTGTAATTGTAACAGTCACAGCATTAGTTTACATGATATCAATGGCAAAGTTGACAGAGTTGAGTTGTTTCAACCGAAAGCGTAAGGCCCGTAATATATAAAATAATTTTCTTGCTGTTTACAGAAAATGTTGGTAAACCCCTGTGCCATGGGAATGGCATTTGTGGAGAATGAGGGGAACCCTGGGACACAAGTTGGAGCCTTTGAGCAAACACAGGTAAGTCTGAGAAATGCTCACCTTCAAAGCTACCATTGCTTGTGAAGGCAGCACCATGCCTCATTTCAGGAGACCGTCCTGTTTGGCATAAACTTAGAAGAGGGAAGCAGTTGTCTTATAAGCACCTCTACCACCGGTCACATAACAAGACTCAGGTAGCTCTGAAAGAGAAGTTCAAGGAGACGATGGCTTTACACTAAAAAAAAAAATCTAAAAGAACATTTCAGTTCATTTTAGCAAGGTCCTAAAGACCATGTGAGGGAGCGGAAGTTAGACCACAGGTAATTCAAATACTGGGTTCAATTTGGACAGATTCACTAGCATGGGTGTGCTTATCCAGGTTTTGAGGTGTCATGTGTTGGTTTGATCTGCTGGTAGTGCTGTTAATAGTCTATCAGGTTGGCTAATTGAAGGCTAGACTCAATGGGGACCTATAGTCAATAAAGTTAAACTGCTGAAATTTCTCTTATACACTATAGAGAAAGGAGTTTCAAGGCTCAAGCAATGCAAATGTTGGGGTGAATCTATTTTAGAGCAACCTAACCCTCCACTTGCTAACCATACCCCAGAAGGGCCCAGAGATACACCCTCCTCTAAGATGTTCAAAAGGTATTGAGCTGGCACAATCAGCTTCTTAGAAGAAGTCTGTGGTGTCTTTGTCTTCTAGAAGAGCATGAACTTTGCAGATATTATCAGCGACACCATGAAAAAAGCTGGTGATGTCTACCATATTCCTATTTGACTTGCTGACTTAAGCAGTGAAACTAAGGCACAGAGAAGTAAACTAACTTGCCCAAATTCACCCAGCTGATTTAGAAGTAGCGGCAAAAGCCTCACACAGTCAGTCTACAACCAGCATCCGCGTATCTAGCAAATACACAATATCACCCTTCAGACAACAAGGAAGTTAGTCAATGCAAATGGAAAGTGGGTGTATACAACCTTAAAAGCAGAAGAAACAGCATTTAATCCTGTAAAAGGCTCACTTTCTTTGGTGGTGGGCGGACAATATGTTTTCATTGTAAGCAGTTGATAATTAGGAATTTCAGGCAGTTAGCATAGTATTTGGCAACAACAACAGCAAAAAAACAATAAACTTGTAAATCATTTTTTTTTTTTTTGGAAAGAGAGAGCAGTACAATTTTCAGGTTTCATTGGCATATCAAGAACTCAGTTTGATTACCTGGACATTTTCAGCAAAATATTGTTATGGAAAGCAATGTTCCTTTGACCCATACATTCTACAAAATGTGATTTGTATCATTTGTATGGAAAATTGGGGTGCTGATGACTATTATGAAATAAGAAATGAGATATTGTAGTATCAGAAATAATTTAGTATCTCAAGTATAAAAATATGCCACCAAGTTTAGGGGATTTGGCTGTAGTCATAGAATTGCACCTAGAGTGCAACGAAGTTTATCTGTTTATGGCATAGGTAATGAGGTTTGCTACTACCCTGGGTCAAGGAGAAACTCTATAAAAGAATTAAAAAGTCTGATGCTTTCTTTTGTGATCCTTGGGAATAATGGTCAGAGGGCAACCCAAGTGAGGCTGTGGCCTCCGTTTTCCCTCTAGTGAGATTAGATGAATTGAAAAAAGCAGAGGTGAAACGGGTTTTGTCTCAATCTTAGAAAGACTGTGAGGATTTTGGATTACCATGAGACGGGAGCAGGGCCTCAGCACACAGTATCTCTGAAGTAAAACAGAAAGTAACGCTATATTTAGTTGGCAATGGACCATGCAATACCTGAAAAATGAAACTGTATGTTAATATTTGAAAGCGAAAATCCATGGATCAGCCCAGTCAAAGCAAGGAAGGATGTTTCAACTGATGTGGCTCAAAAGGACAATGGAAATTTAAAAAAGCAAAAAGCAAGAAGCGTTGCTCTTGATTTACACTGGCTGGAAGTCCAAGGCCTCAATAAACAATAAAAGACTTTACCAGATGGAAATTTCAGCTGCACAGTTGCATGCAGCCCCTGTAGAAAGTTTCTGAGTTACTACCTTTTATGCTTAGAACAAGTATTTGTTTAAAGAAATTAGGGCTCATCATTATTAATTTACTCTCTGAAGGTGAAAGAGTTTATCATAGACAAAGCAAGGATTGCCCAGGTTTCCCTGACTCAAGTCATTTCTCTCTGTTTTTCTACTGTATGCCTAATGTATAATTGTCACTATCAATCCTTGGATCCAAGTGACCACTTGGTTACTTTAACTGCCAGTTAAAGCAATTGAAATAAGAGTCTAATGAATGACCCATAGATACTTTAGTATGAATTCAATCATTTCCAGTTAGTCAAAAATGTCAGCATAGTACAGAACCTTGTTCCTCACTTGCTTTTAACTTTTATTAATAGATACTATGCAGCATGCATCAGACTACAATACCTAGAATATATTTGCCTCTGAATATTCTAAGACATGTTGCATTTATAAGCACAGTTTTTTCCCCAGAATTAATTGTGCCAGTCATAGGAGCCTCAGAGGAAAGGACATGTTGGTATTTGCAGAAAAAAAAGTATATTTAAAGTAAAAATACAATATTGAATTACTATGTCTATATGAGCATCATAGGATGGCTTGTATATAACAACTCTTCTCATATTTTTAGCTTGTGAATCACAAAATAGCTACTTTCCAAATGTGTAAATAAAGAGATTCACTGAGAAATCTGTAGCAATTTATGCCAATTAAGTTATCTATGCTGTAGTATATATTAAACAACTATTTTTCTCTCTTCTTAGCTACTTTATTGCAATTTTATGTTTTGGTTAACTTCCTATAAACAATGTGCACACATTTTGTTGCCATTATAACTGGCTGCATCACGTTAAGTCAGTATTCAGAATCATGTATTATTCATTTTATTCAGTTACCTGTGTTGAAGTTGAGGTGCTTTTATATCTCACTGCGCATTTTGGCTGGCAGCAACGGTTATTTAAAGGGGAGCCTTTTTAGTTGCTATGAATAGGTTGAATGAAGTATGATATGGTTTTGACTTTTCATGTAGGCTCAAAAATCCATGATCAGTAAACTGGTTTTCTCTACAAAATATAAAATGGAGAGAAGCTGAACAAAACATCAGGGTTACTGCTATACTGTTTTCATCTGCATTTAGAAGTCCAAGTCCAATAGTGGGCATTTTCACGTATGGAAAATGGCACAGACATTGAGAAGGCACCTGAGAAGAGTAACAAAGTGATGATTACTTTAAGTATACTGTAACATTTCCTCTTCTAGCAATTCTTAATATAACAATGAAAGGAAGAAGAACTTACTTTTGGTATTCAAAGTTTTACAGAGCTTGATTATTGTCCATTTACTGATTTATCCTTTGCATGTAATTTTTAACAGACACATGGAAATGCAGGAGTCATAAAGTTGGACAAATCAAAGAAACAATTGCTTTGTGTTTAGGTATCCTGTTTTCCTGTAAATCTTCCTTGCAATCACTGAGGTAGATTTTTGCAGGAAACACTTAGATTTTTCTCCGCTTGTAAAGATTTAAAGTGGTTTGGGGGGGGGGGAGGATCACCATTTTATCTGAATTAAAACTGTGATAAAATCTTTTCCTAAAAAAAGAAATTGTGAGGCAGAAAGGAGAACAGGGTAGAAGCAGACATTATTCACTAAGGAATCGGGTTTTTCCTTAAAAACGAATTGTATGGGTCTTCAGAATCTCAAGGCCAATGTTAGCGTACCCACACCTCTGTGTGAATTACAGAAATGCATCTCTTCTGGAATAAAGTACCTCAATATGCACCCCAAAAGTAGAGCAGAGACAAGATAAGTGTCCCCACTAACTCTGGGAAGAGAACAGCCTGCAAAACTGCAAAATGTCACCAAGTTAAACCAGCTGCAGGGCCTCACATTTGTGTCTTGATCCAAGCATCTTGTTAATTTGTTAACATTTATATTAGGTACAATTTATATTTCAATTTAGATTGAAATGCCATAAAAAAGGAACTAAGTACTACATGTCTTGGATTGTAGTAAAAAAAGGTGAAAAAAGATGGTCTTTGATTATATAGTAATTTATTATTATCTTTTTAAAAACATCTTACAACAATACAGAAAAGTCACCTGTTGTAAGCTGTTTCAGAAAATCAGAACAAACACACCTCACAGCATCAAATAACAGCATCCCTAGCACACATAACATAATTATTTCTACATGTTTGCTAATTCTAGCATCCAATGGGACACACTGTACTTACAATGTTCAATAAATATTCTTGATGAAAACAAAATACTAATTTAATAAAATAAAAAGTATGAATATCTCTATTGTTATTTGAATGTTGGCATACACTAGTTTCACTATCAAGATATTTAATAAATCCATATTTGACAAATGTGTATATTCTAATGCAATATTCCAAAATAGTTTTTTAATAAGTTTGACTTGTGTAATTAGGCAGTTATATGTGGCTCACTTTGAAAAAAAATGTAGTTAAAAACACAATGAAACATTTAATCAATTTCAGTGAATTCCATTTCCCAAACTCTCTTTCACACACTGATTAAATTCACTTTTAAGTTCTACCGTGTGTCAGGCATTAGGTTCGACTTTTGATGTTAGGGATTTAAAAGTGAATAAAAGTTAATCTCTGACCTTAAATAACTCACAATTGGCTCTTGACAACATAATTTTTTCCAAAATGAGTTCTTGAGAGGAGTAAGAATGATCTGTGCTCTAATGCTTCCCACGGTAAATTGGTTACTCAGAGTGGGTCCCTAATTCCAAAGCCAGCTTTAGGGGTACTAGAAGCTAAATTGGAGGTAGGTCTGTTTGTACAGTTCTCCTGATTTCTGAATTCTTACTTTTCCCTCCATTATCTCAAAATGTCCTCCATTATCTACAATAGTAGTTTTAAAAAGCATATATCAGTACGTTGGTTACAAGGAAATATCCCCCCCCCCAAAAAAAAAGACAAAAAGAAATGAAACAAATAAGCAACAAGAAAAAAACCTAAAAGCCTTTCTAACGTTATTGTTAAGAATGAAAATGGAAAATATCTGGTTAAAATAGTTTCTGTCACTACCTGAAAAAAAATACTTTATAACTTGAAGCAGGCATATGTATGTCTTTTCTTGAGCTTCATGCCATCATATTAAGTAGTATTCACAGAACTGTACAGTTAAAAAAATTATGCTGCTTTACACTGTGTAAGTTATTTATTTATTTTTGGAAAGTAGTTTAAAGCAATTAAAAAGGTCAGTAAAATACATTCATAAATTAAAATATATTTATCTCCTTTTAAAAATAGAAGAGTGCATAGACAGGAAATACAGATAACGATAAAGAAATGATGAAGGAATGAGACAGGAACGCTTTACCCTGTTCGGCTCCATGCAGTGGACCTGTGAACAGAAACAGTTATAGGCCTTGAGGATATTTCAGGGTAAACTTCAGAGAAATCTTAAATGTGACTTGTGTTCAAAGGTCAACATGCCGATAGCCATTATCTAAATTGTTCTTTAAAATTTTTAGATCTCAATGTCTTTTTAGGCTTTTGCCCCCCAGAAATTGATTTTTGCGTAATCACAGCCTGGGGCTATAATCTGGTTTTTGGGTTGTCCAAAATTTTTAACTCTAGAGTAATATCTTATCCTGACGCTTAATTGTCCTTTAATGGAATTTGTGGAATCTACATTTGTTACGTGATTCTACCTCTCTTTTCCTATTCTTTTTCTGTAATCCAGGGGAAACACATATCTATACCTTTTTCATCTACCTATATTTATTTACTTTATAAAATGTCAGTGAATAAAACTTTAGGTATTGTAATTTCTAGAAGCATGACTGTTGTTAAGGGTTTGATTCTTAAAGAATTAATAAACTATCATGGAGTGTCTGATCCTGCCCCATATACTTTGTCATTCTATGTAGTATAGGGTATGTCATTTTGTAGAATATTAAAATACATGATAAAACAGAAGTAAGAATACATTTCCTATCTGAACTTCTAAAGGAACAGGGAAAATCTAATCTTTTAAACCACATTTTGGATGATTATAACATAACTAGAAATTCTAGTCTCATTTGTGAGACTCTCAAAAACGAGAACTCTATGAAATCACATTTAGTAATGACTTAAGAAAAAAATGGACCTTTCTACTGTGCAAATATAGAAATTCCGGAAGATATACCTTCTCTAAAACTATATTGAAGTTTTAGTCTATATCCTTTGGAAACCTATTTTGTAATGTGACAAATTCTAATTACTTGTTTTATTTTATTTTGTATATTCAGAACTTTCGTTTTAAGTTTGCTCCATGTAACATTATTCTTTGTTGCATTATACTGAATTTCCCCCAAATTGTGTTCCAGAAATTAAAAATATATATATATATATGATTGTAACCTACTTTAATCTAATATTGCATTTCTACACTCTCTTATAAATGCTTTGTCAATGTACCTAATAACTTCTCTTGGCCTATTAGAATCCACAACAGCTATTGCACTATAATTTTTTAGTGAAAAGTACAGTGAATGTTTGAGAATTTTATTTTTCTAGTTGAGATAGAATTATTACATCCATATTCTTGAATGTGATTTGTACTTCTAGGGATCACAAAATAGGTTGGTTGTTTCTGTTGCCACGATGCATTGAAATCTTGTATATAATCTGCCTTCTAGCATCACCCCTGGGTCTCTTTGGCACTAAATCCAAGTTGTATCTGCCCCTTGAATGTGCCAGGTTATTTTTCTCTTGATACTTTATGTGGTTTGCATTTTTACAAGCTGACTTTGTGTTAGGACAACTATTTTCATATTCCTAACCTATGTTGGTGCTGATGTATTATTTTGTGCCCTCTTCTCTTTGTTAACCTGTCCCAATTTAGAAGTACTTGAAATATTATGTTTATACACTGATCTTGCTATTCCCCCAGAGTTCTAACAATAAATTTAATATTTTGACTTGTATAATAGAGGGTAAAATTTAAAGTTACTCTTTAGAATAACCAAAAGTATAACCTTACACCTTTAAAATAAGAACTTGATTTTAAAGTCATGGCTAAATAATTATTGTGAATATACTTTCTTAAACATATTTACAATATTTTTGAACATTTGACATTAGGTAGTGAAACAGCTAGGCGTAAACTGTAGCTCGTAACCCTTTGTATTAAACGAGAGTATTCTATTCTTAAATTTGGGAAAATGATCATTGTCAAGTTAGACAAAATACTCTCTCAAATATAATAGGTTATATCATGCAGATTATTTTTTATAATTGTCATTACTACAATTCCCTACAGATAATTTGATATCAGTTCAAATCTATCATAAGGTGTTCCATATTTTGAAGCAATTTTTTTAAAGCTCCAGCGCATTTGAAGCAGTTTTTGCTGCTTTACAGTAGCAAAATTCCTTGGTGGCTTCATTAAGATAATCTATACTTAAAATATTGTTCACATATATACTATTTAGGCACACTTTTGGCACTGCGTTGCTAAAGACATTGGTGGTGAATGAAGGAATTCATTTGAAGAAAGCATTTATGCAGTTTCTGGAAAAATTGTCATGTTCTAAATCATATAAATGTTCATTTTCTCAAGAAAAATTAAGTTAAGACCAGAGTATGACTATAAAAGAATGTTTTGATTCAATCTTGCAAATCATTTACCTGAATTACGGGTCTTCCAAAATCTGTGCATCCAAATGAATTTCCTAATGTCACCCCTTTCAAATCTTTTCCCATCTTCTCTCCCCGTTCTTGATTTTGTTAGACTCCTCAAACAAAAGTGTCTGCCTCCCATAAATAGGTTTAAACTTCTCCACATTTTCCCATTAAAATAAAACCAGAACAGACAGGATGTACAAGAAAGATATTACATTTCTCGTTAGGCCTGCTGCTTTACTCTCATTAGGCCCCCTTGATTTCCTGTTAGGAGCTGGGCCCTTATAGCAGAGTATTTTTTCAAGGTTGTCTTTATTGGTTTGACTCATTATCGGAAAGTCTTGTAAGTGAACAAAGCAGCTAGTAGTCAATGTTAATTCCTTTCGAAGTAATATTCATTCTCTGAATTCTTATTTCTCCAAATTATTTAATAAATATATAAATACTCACAAAACAAAGACAGAAAATTTTATCTCATATTAACTCCTTCACCCCCCAACAGTATTTCTATGCTTATCATAGCAGGTCTGTATTTAAAAAATATATATTTTCCAAGAGAACTTACAGGTACATAAACCTCAACATTAAAAAAGTGCTTTAAAACTTTTAATTCTGTCCTAGGTTCTACCACCTCTCATTGAATCTTCAGATTTGATTATCTTTTCCCTGTTCTCAGCTTTCTTAGAATATTTCTTGAATTGCATTTGTTCCTGCCAGATTTATAAAATAAAATTACCTTATTCCCTTTTGACTCTGCACATTCACCAATGCAATTTCTGTTATGTTTTTTTTTCCATTTCTAAACTTTATTAAACAACACAGACATATTTATATTTGGATTTCTGAAGAGTGAATTCTCAAAGTACACAGGAAAAAATAAAATAAAACATTATTTTGAGGGACATATCAGAGTCCCTTCTAAGATATTCTTTTCTGACAGTAATGTCAACACTGATTTTATCAAAGGAAGACTTGGAAGCCATTCTATTCCAACACCTCATTTGGAACTTTGTACAACCTTTCTGTGGCCACTAATATATGAGAGTGGATGTTAAGAGAAACACATTCCTAATTCTATGGTGTTCCTATCAGGGATCAAAAATAATTATGTTTGGATAGCTAACTACATTCTTTCTTAGAGACTTATAAGAATGTCTGTTCATGGAACCACCCATTTTCTTTTGCCTGAGTGCTTTGATTCCTAGGTCAAGAGTATACTGTATTAATTCAATAAACTTATTTTGAATAGTTCCTTTATGTCAAACAAAATACTGCTTGGTGTCTTTGATGCAAGCCAGTCAAGGTTTCTTGGGGAAGATTTTTTTTTTTGCTTGCTATCTATACAAAAACACTGAGAACCCAATTGTTCAATATGATTTTTTCGTACATTCTAAGGTTTAAACTAGCAAAATGATTGTTCAATGTGATTATGAGACAGTTAGCTAGCAATGTACCCAGAATCTCCTCATAAATGACTCATGCATTTTAACAGTGACTTTGGGAAAGATAAGGGTGCCATCTTTTATTATTCCTGGAGCATGATGAAAGATTGTCAAATTGTAAGAAAAGTCAAGTTGAAGAAGATGATACTAGATCATAAATATTTGTGAGAATTGAAGCATTTGTGTATTTTTCTAATAACTACATAAGACTAGCTCCAAATTAATGGATTGCTCATCAAAATGTCCTCCATTATCTACAATAGTAGTTTTAAAAAGCATATATCAGTACGTTGGTTACAAGGAAATATGATTTGTATCATTTGTATGGAAAATTGGGGTGCTGATGACTATTATGAAATAAGAAATGAGATATTGTAGTATCAGAAATAATTTAGTATCTCAAGTATAAAAATATGCCACCAAGTTTAGGGGATTTGGCTGTAGTCATAGAATTGCACCTAGAGTGCAACGAAGTTTATCTGTTTATGGCATAGGTAATGAGGTTTGCTACTACCCTGGGTCAAGGAGAAACTCTATAAAAGAATTAAAAAGTCTGATGCTTTCTTTTGTGATCCTTGGGAATAATGGTCAGAGGGCAACCCAAGTGAGGCTGTGGCCTCCGTTTTCCCTCTAGTGAGATTAGATGAATTGAAAAAAGCAGAGGTGAAACGGGTTTTGTCTCAATCTTAGAAAGACTGTGAGGATTTTGGATTACCATGAGACGGGAGCAGGGCCTCAGCACACAGTATCTCTGAAGTAAAACAGAAAGTAACGCTATATTTAGTTGGCAATGGACCATGCAATACCTGAAAAATGAAACTGTATGTTAATATTTGAAAGCGAAAATCCATGGATCAGCCCAGTCAAAGCAAGGAAGGATGTTTCAACTGATGTGGCTCAAAAGGACAATGGAAATTTAAAAAAGCAAAAAGCAAGAAGCGTTGCTCTTGATTTACACTGGCTGGAAGTCCAAGGCCTCAATAAACAATAAAAGACTTTACCAGATGGAAATTTCAGCTGCACAGTTGCATGCAGCCCCTGTAGAAAGTTTCTGAGTTACTACCTTTTATGCTTAGAACAAGTATTTGTTTAAAGAAATTAGGGCTCATCATTATTAATTTACTCTCTGAAGGTGAAAGAGTTTATCATAGACAAAGCAAGGATTGCCCAGGTTTCCCTGACTCAAGTCATTTCTCTCTGTTTTTCTACTGTATGCCTAATGTATAATTGTCACTATCAATCCTTGGATCCAAGTGACCACTTGGTTACTTTAACTGCCAGTTAAAGCAATTGAAATAAGAGTCTAATGAATGACCCATAGATACTTTAGTATGAATTCAATCATTTCCAGTTAGTCAAAAATGTCAGCATAGTACAGAACCTTGTTCCTCACTTGCTTTTAACTTTTATTAATAGATACTATGCAGCATGCATCAGACTACAATACCTAGAATATATTTGCCTCTGAATATTCTAAGACATGTTGCATTTATAAGCACAGTTTTTTCCCCAGAATTAATTGTGCCAGTCATAGGAGCCTCAGAGGAAAGGACATGTTGGTATTTGCAGAAAAAAAAGTATATTTAAAGTAAAAATACAATATTGAATTACTATGTCTATATGAGCATCATAGGATGGCTTGTATATAACAACTCTTCTCATATTTTTAGCTTGTGAATCACAAAATAGCTACTTTCCAAATGTGTAAATAAAGAGATTCACTGAGAAATCTGTAGCAATTTATGCCAATTAAGTTATCTATGCTGTAGTATATATTAAACAACTATTTTTCTCTCTTCTTAGCTACTTTATTGCAATTTTATGTTTTGGTTAACTTCCTATAAACAATGTGCACACATTTTGTTGCCATTATAACTGGCTGCATCACGTTAAGTCAGTATTCAGAATCATGTATTATTCATTTTATTCAGTTACCTGTGTTGAAGTTGAGGTGCTTTTATATCTCACTGCGCATTTTGGCTGGCAGCAACGGTTATTTAAAGGGGAGCCTTTTTAGTTGCTATGAATAGGTTGAATGAAGTATGATATGGTTTTGACTTTTCATGTAGGCTCAAAAATCCATGATCAGTAAACTGGTTTTCTCTACAAAATATAAAATGGAGAGAAGCTGAACAAAACATCAGGGTTACTGCTATACTGTTTTCATCTGCATTTAGAAGTCCAAGTCCAATAGTGGGCATTTTCACGTATGGAAAATGGCACAGACATTGAGAAGGCACCTGAGAAGAGTAACAAAGTGATGATTACTTTAAGTATACTGTAACATTTCCTCTTCTAGCAATTCTTAATATAACAATGAAAGGAAGAAGAACTTACTTTTGGTATTCAAAGTTTTACAGAGCTTGATTATTGTCCATTTACTGATTTATCCTTTGCATGTAATTTTTAACAGACACATGGAAATGCAGGAGTCATAAAGTTGGACAAATCAAAGAAACAATTGCTTTGTGTTTAGGTATCCTGTTTTCCTGTAAATCTTCCTTGCAATCACTGAGGTAGATTTTTGCAGGA
>NW_017733133.1:2586-36078 GCF_001890085.2 Hipposideros armiger
TATCTGAAGTGTACCTGGCGTATAAGACGACCCCCCACTTGGAGGCATATTTTTCAGGGCCAAAAAATCGTCTTATACGCCAGCAAATATGGTATTCCTAACAAACTCTTCATAATGTTTTTTTTTCCTTTACATTTAATTTGTATTACCTCAACATAAAATTTTTCTAACATAAGATTTTTTTTATAGAAGAGGAAAATGAAACCAGAATCCATACTCTGCTCCTCCCCCTCCCAGCCCAGTGCTGGCCCCTTAGGGGGCACTCATGCAGTGACACAGCCTGCAGCCCTGCACCTCCTGTCCTGCCACTGATACGGGATACTTTAATATGTTTTCCCAGGACCTTGATCTCGCCATTGCTGAAGAATGGAAACATCTATCGGAGAGGCAAGACTTAAGCAGTACAGTGTTATCCTAAACCGCAAGAAACAAAGCTCTCTGGAGAGCGGGAATCGAAAGTGGAATGCCCCACAGTCTGGCATGCGCTGGGAACTAGAATATCTCTGAGTCAGAGCTGATCGATTTCTTGTACTGGGACAGCTATTCTTGGTGGGCTCTGCAGTTCGAAATTGTTTGTTACAAGGTGATTGGCTCACGTACACCTAGGCTGATAATTCTGGTGGGTTCTGCAGTTTGAATTTGTTTGTAACAAACTGAATGGCCCTCCACCTCTACATCTGGGCTGATCGTTTTAACAGGCTCTGCAGTTTGAATTTCTTTGTTAACTACTCTAAAGTTGTTTTCTTTGGTTTTTGTTATGGTCTCAGCCTTAATCCCTTCCACCATGGTCATGTCCCTAACTGCCTATGGTTTTTCTATCTCAGTACAAGGGTTTCTGGAAGCCCATTCTAAATAAGACGACTTCTAATAGCACAAATGCCCCCCATGAGCCACAGAATACATCCTTAGAGAAACTATGCTTTTATGGAAAGTCCTCCTAACTTCTATATGAGTGACATTATATCTTCAATTTTGAGATTTAAACCTCTAGTGTTGTTGCTGGGAACCCAGACAGAGAGACAGGACACCAAGGCGTGGGAAGCAACTTTTATTAATGCCGGCACTGGCTCAGCAGATTTACACCCAGAGGCTGAGCCCCGACCCGGGTGGGACTCGGGGCTATATACCCTGAAGTTTCCAGGTTGGCAGCTAAGATTCATTATTAGAACATATGGTTATTGTGCCAGTTCCTGACTGGCTCCTGGGTGAGGTAGGAATTTGGAAATATTAAATGCAGAAGTCTTGCTGATCATACAGTCCAGGAATGTCTTTGTCTGAAGCCCTCATGAAATCCTTAGTGACCACATGGTCTGGGAAGGCCTTTGTCTATGGCCCACTGCCACAGTGTAATTTGATTTAACTGTGTAGTTTAGCTTAGGACTTTTTGAAAATTTTTCTTTTCTTTGCTTCTCTTTCCTCTTGCCAATCCTTAATGGCTTTGTTGACTATACATTTACTATGCATACCAGTTTCAATGGTTCTGTTAACTTCAGATCCTTTGCATACCTAGCCCAGTGACTTGAAAGAACTTCTTACAACCAACTAAGATCCACTCCTATTTTTGAAAGCAAGCAGCCCTGGGAAAACACTTTTTCTTGAAATTGCCTGACTAACTTCTCCTTTGCTTTGTTCTGACTCTTCCTGCAGGCCTATTTGCCACAGTAAGAGCTGGAAGGCAGTCTTTGTGACAGGGAGTCCACTGTCCCCCCTTAATGCTGGCATTTTGCAATAAACCTGCTTTTCTTTGCACCAACCTCACCTCTCCAGGTTTGGCTTTCCTGTGGCGAACAGCCAGACATTTTGCACAGTAACACTTCTGGTTGTAGTTTGAAGTCAACTCACAATTCTCAGCAATTAATTGAGATTATAAATCTGTTTCTGAGTGTTCCTGAGTTTTTGAATGGTAATTGGGAGAGATTTTGTGTTGGAATGTTAACCTGATAAAGTTTTAAAGAGAAATTTGCAGGAATAATTTCACAATAATAGAAGTTGAGGTACTTCTCAAACTTGTTCATAAAAATCTCTTGGCAAGCTTGATAAAACACAGAATCTTGCACACCACCACACCTTTCTGACTCACTGAGTCTAGTTTGAGGAATAGCATTCCCAGTAAGCTCTCAGCAATGCTCCCATTTCAGTGCTACATGAAATATCCATGTGGTCTGCAGAGTCAAATCAATAAATAAGGGTATATCTGGTCATGGTCTTTGAATAGCGTTACAGGTGTGGCAGTGAGCCCTAGACAAAGGCTTTCCCAAACCATGTGGTCACTGAGGATTTTGCGTGGGCTTCAGACAAAGACATTCCTGAACTGTATGGTCAGCAAGACTTCTGCGTTTAACATTTCCAAATTCCTACCTCACCTGAGAGCCAGTCAGGAACTGGCACAATGGCCACATGTACTAATAAGGAACCCGGAAACCTCAGAGTATGTAATCCCGAGTCCCGCCCAGGTCGAGGCTCAGCCTCTGGATGTGAATCTGCTGAGCCAGTGCCAGCATTAGTAAAAGTTGCTTCCCACGCCTTGGTGTCCTGTCTCTTTGTCTGGGTTCCCCGCAACACAGGGAGCAGTGGAGTCTCAGTGTCTCACTGTTGGTTGACACATTTTGGAGCAGAGCCCAAACGAATGGGGAGCCCACCTCCTCCTGCCACCATTATAGGCAGAGAGGGAGAGAGGAAGCACAGTCTCTCAGAACAGGGCCATGGACCCCCCTTCCAATTGTGTTGTTGACCAATTCCATGCTCTCTTTTTCTTTCTGACTCTAAGGTTGACCCATTCTAAGCATATACGGAGGTATTGATTGAACTTCCCCATGGGTTTACATCACTGTGTAAATAGAACTACCCTTATCCAGACTATGAGTTGGGCCCCGTGATGGTGAGAGCAGCTTTGTTCCCAGAGATGGATCCAAAGAAGCGATCAGAGACCCCAGAGAAGCGGCTGTTCGTGTTATAGATAAGCCTGAGGGGAGCCAGGCATGGTGTCTGTTGGTACCACCTGGGATAGACGCTGGTAGACGCTGACCCAGAGCTAAGGCCACAGGTAAGTGACTGTCCCTCCTGGACACACTGACAGTGATGGCTAGTTTGAGAATCCACTCCTAAATCTGATAGGAGAGATACAGGTATTATGGGAGACACAGGAACTCTGAGACCCTGTATGTGTGTACCCACCAAGGATGTGGAAACCCTTTTTCTCACCTGAGCCATAAGCAAGGAGACGAAGCAGTAGCACCATCCAGGCCATGGTGGTGAGACTCACAGGACACTGTCTCCTCAGGTTCCTGAGCTGGAGTGTGGTGTCCTTGGGCCTTTTAATGCCTCCCAGACCCATAAAGAGGAGAAGGTGCTTCATGCAAATTAGCTTCCTCTCTCTTCTTACCCCAGGGCCACCCTGATGTCTCCTGGGGAAGGTCTTGAAAGAGGCAGATGCTGGGACCTCAACTCAACCAATGACTTGTGACAAGAGGGGCTGAGGTCTTTCACCAAATCAGCTCCCTCGTGTCCCTGGTGACCTCAGACATAAATATCTTTTCTGGAAACGTGAGGACAAAATGATGAAATGGGTGTGTCCTCCACCTCCTGGCCCCAGCTCTGTAGTTCATTGCAAATCTAACCCTCTCCCTGGGAACATTACTTTCTTCCTCAGTGAAATCTCTTCTTGTCTTTTTCTAAGGCGCTTAGCAGTCACTCCTCCCTTCAACAGTGAGTACTCTGAGAAATCAGAGCTCCTGTCTGGAGTGTGGAGGGACAGAGGTCTTACCCTGACTCAGTGCTAGACCCTGTCCCAGTAGCCAGGCAGGGATGACAAATCTCCTTTGCTCTAAGAAACCAAGTATTATGTGGATTAACTTCAAACTAAATGGGCTTTGTGGACAAACGGTCACAGTGTCACTATAAAATTATTAGATTCCTCACAACATCAGATATAAGAAAATAGGAATGCATATCTGATTATGAGTAATGAAAACAACACCGTGTACAAACGAGTTGGTGTGAACATCGTAGAACATTCTAAAACCCCCTTTCCCTTTACAGTCTGATGTGGAGCAGAAGGAATGGGAAGGGTGGAGAATGGACTTGGGATGGAAGGGGACTAGTAGGAGGGTAAAAATTTTCCAGCAATTGGTGACAATGAGACACTCAATTTGGTCATCAAAGTGTGAAATAAAAGCATGACTTACAGTCTTCATTTTGGAATCATTAGTAAATTGTTTAGTAAAACTTGCGTGATTATGTCCTTTGCTGTTCACATGTGTTTGAGAGCTGCAATTCATATTATGGAAAAATATCCATATTAAATTATTTTTCTATTATACAAGCATGTAATCTGATAGTGTAGAAAATATAGGTAATTTCATATCTACCAAATTTTGAGATGAGAAGTATTAACACACAAGAAAAATGATTAGAAAGCTGAAAATGCAAACCATCAGTTTCCATAAGTCACTATAAAATGTTAAAATAAATAAGAAATAAAAGGTGAATAAGACATAACAACTGACATGATGACAGGTAAAGGGCCAGTGCACTTAGTACACGTCTCCTTGGGAATACACTGGGAGTCATATTAGCAGCAGGATCCCTGAGGTTTACCACTGGACAGACTGTCTCAGGCATTGTCCAGGCAACACTGGTCTCATTAGTCTTTCCCATGGGGCAAATCTGGGTGTTTTCTTAGTTTCCATTTCTCTGCTGAAATTTCTACCTCTTCCTTCATTGAAAGGACATTTACCCGAAGACCTTGCAGTGAGTTTTTCATTCAGTTGAAGAAAAATTGTATATTAAGCTCATAGGGTATTTCAACCCAGAAACTCGTTATATCCATGTAAGTTTCATGTAATTTCCTCACAATGTTCTGTACTTTTTAGTGTACATGGCTTTCATTTTTTCTCAGATTTATCCTTAAATATTTCACGTTGATATTTTTATAAATAGTATTTTTTTTTAGAATAACAAAAAAAATATTTTACTAAAACAAGATTTACAGAAGTTTCCAGACAAGCCATACAAAATGGTCACAAGCTTTTTCTTGAAGGGAGAATTCTACACTTGACAGCAAAGTCACAATGTTATCAGTGAGGGCTGTGATGTTTGTTTAATGTTCCCATTTTGGTTCAAACAATGAAGCTTGTCCATCTACAGCGTCTAAATAAAGTTAGACTTGGCTAGAGAGCATATTCTAAAGAACTGGTTAGTTGCTTTTAACCATTGCAATTAGATCGCCATAAAAGGGGGGGAGAGGAAGGAGCCCATAAAGTTAAAATAAAACTACCTCCCCCCTCAAAAAAACAAAACAAAAACAAAGAAAAACACCCACACCCCTGCAGCTAACCCTGACAACTACCTTCATTCACAGTGCTTTATACTTAAACCATGATGAGGGAAATGAATAAAAGCAGAGAGGGGCCACTGCTTTTAAACGTTTCGCAACAATCCCGATGATACTTCTAGCCTCTGCTCATGCTTTACAATAGTGAATCAGGACAAGACATAGATTTGCTAATGTGCATTTAATCACCAAAGGACTGAAGATGTCTGGGCTTTTATTCTGTAATGTTTCTAAGACTGTGTCCATTAAATGCAAACAAAAAAAGGAAGAAGTCTTGGCAGAACAGGAGAAATGATGCACACTGATGATCAGATCGATTTAAATATTATTCATGGCATATAGCCTAGTCCATGCTCTAGCTGTTTCTATGGCTTGGGCTTCGTTGGTCTTCCACTGCTCCGCTACGTCATTTGCTAACGGGTCGTCTGGGTTGGGAGCACTTAACAAAGCCTGGATCGATAGCAGGACTGTGCGGATCTGCAGTGCTGGGGACCACTTATCTTTCAAAATATCTAAACATATTCTTCCCAACTTGTCTACATTAGGATGATAAATTTTGGTCATGAAACGTACTTTAGGGGCTGCCATTGGGTATTCTTCTGGAAGGAATAGTTCAAGTTTAAAAGTCCCTCCCTCAAAGGGGGAATCCTGGGGGCCAGCAATGACCACATGAAAATAACAGGCGTTGCTCTCCTCTGGTTCTGCTTTGATGCCGGGAACTGGTTCTGCCAGCAAACGCTGAGTTTCCTTGATCATCCTGCGGGGCAGCCCGGCCATCTTGTCAGATACCAAGTTCGGCCTCTAAATAGTATTGTTTTTATTTTTACATTTTGATTCCTCACTGCTAGTATATAAAATACATTTCATTTCAGACTATTGGTTTGTATCACAAAACTCAGAATAGAACCCTCATATCAGAAGCTTATCTTACTCCTCTACCCTGAGCTGGACATGGCCTGACTCAACCTGATTTGACTTCCTCAAATGTCGACATTGGGAGATTTTTTTTATCTCTGAGCAGGGAATATCTGCCTATGAAAACATGAGCACAGTGAGAATACATGAGCAATAAATCAATCGAAAAGTTGAAATGAAGACAAGGATGTGACATGGTCAGAACTAGTGGCCCAGGAAAAGCAGGTGCCGGGTGAAGTCAGACCACACGCTGAGCCTGAGTTGGTTAGGGCCCAAAGCAGGGTAACAGCACCAGGCCTGGAGAACAGAGAGGAGGTTTCTGTCTCATTTCATTGTGTGTCTACAACACTGTGTGACTGTTAGAGTTGCCATCCCATGTCTCACAGTAATAGTCAGCCTTGTCCTCAGGCTGGAGCCCAGAGATTAGCAGAAGCCCTGCATTGGCCAAGGTGTCTTTGGATCCAGAGAAGTGGCTGGGGAACCCAGATTTCTGGTGCTTATTGAGTCTGTATTATATCTCAGGAGAAACCGGGGAGGGCCCCCTGGCTTCTGCTGGAACCAATATATGATTTTACCACTAACACTTATGCCACTGTCCTAGGTGCAGATGAGTCTGGCTGTTGATCCCAGAGATGCAGAGAGGGAGGGCGGCTGAGTCAGTACAGGCTGGGAGAGGGAACCTGAAAACAGAGATACATCTTCAGTGAACAGAACAGAGGGGTCAGGGTGCAGCTACCCTGGGTCTCTGAGGCCTGTCCCCACCTGTGCAGTGAGAGTGGAGCACGAGGAGGACCAGGATCCAGGCCATGGTGCACACAGCCCCTTCTTAGGCCACAGAGCTGGTACTGGGCTGCTCAGGCTGCACTTATCCCCTTCCAGCTGGCCTCATACAGGAGGGGTTGCTCTTGCAAATGTGTCGCCACCTCCTGCCTTTCTCCCAAGTGCACTGACAGGGTCTGGGGCACTTGCACAGGGAGGCAGCCTGATGCCCTAGTGTCCCTTACGGATGGGGCTCTGAGAAAGCAGCTGCTGGGACCATACACAGGTCCACATGGAGGGGCCTTGGCCAGGCCTCAAGAGTACATGCCTGCCCAGTCCCAACAAGAAGCAATGGGTCCAGTCCTGGGGCCTTCTGTCAGTGGAGGCCTGCCTGGCTGGGAGCGCCTGTCCTGCAGAAAACCCCCATAATGGTCTGGTCGCGCCACCTGCTGGTCATGAGGTGAACCCCCTCCTCTCAAGAGGCTTCAATATCTGACTTTCCCGTTTCCTTGACCTCTGTGTGTCTCACACCTGAGAATCATCCCTGCAGGGAACTATGCAGGTGCGGTCCTGGTGTGACTGTCACTGATTAGGGCCTTGATGGTGGGCAGCCGTGCAGAGAGGGGCACACATGAACTCTGGCCCAGGAGAGCATGGGAACCACTGTGAAGCTGAGGACACAATACAGGGAACTGAGATCACAGTGGATCTGTCCCCTCGGGGGACTCAGAGGAGGGGGCTTGCTCTGGGTGCTGAGTGTGAACAGGAGCTCACTGGGGACACAGAGCACCACAGAGGAGGACGTAGAAGGTGCAGCATGCCTGCCTCCCAGAGCAGGGCAGAGAGGACCCTGAACAACCATGAGGCTGCTGCGAGTATGTGGAAGGATCAGGGCCTGGGTGTCCAGCAGGGACCCCTGTGGGGCCAACCTGCAACTTCACCCACATGTGCTGGCTCATTTTAAACCCCAGCTGTGCCTTTGTCAGTGCAGCACCTTAGAGATTTAGCTCCACGGGAAGTTCTAGGTCAGAGTTTGGAACAGAACTTGGGACAGAGAGACCTGGCAAGGGGACATTCTGGTTGGCTGTAAGAAAATGACAGGGAAGGGGTAAAATGGCACATGTCCAAGAGGTGGAACAAAGGGAGGTAACCAACTGAACTAGATTGCCATTTAAAACTCAGACATCTTGGTCCGGCTGAGTGGCGCGTTGGTTAAGAGCTGGCTTGGGATGCCAGAGGGCCCCGGTTCAGATCCCATATATGAGGGCCAGTGACACTGCCCTCTACAGCTAAGATGGTGAAAAACAGCTCAACCTGGAGCTGGGCTGCCATGAGTCGCCGGTGACGGCATAAGCCGCAGTCCCCTGCTGCAGTGGGTTGTCATAAGCTACCGTGTGTAGCCAGCAACCAGCATGAGCGTCCAGTAGCCGCTGTGAGTGGCCGTCCAGAAGCTGGTGACTGATCTGCCTCGCCCAGGAAGACTGCAATGATGGTGCCAACTTGGGCCAGTGAAGCGACGTCCTCCACAACTAGACCGAAAACAAAAGGACAGCAACTTGTCTGTTCCCCTTCCCCCGATTCCCCAGCGCTGTTCCCCTCCCCCAATTCCCCAATAAAATTTTTTTAAAAACTCAGACGTCTTACAATTTTCCAATAAAATAACTAATGTCAAAGCTAGTTTCTTACTTGGCATCGAAAATCAATCCAATCCACCACACCTTTTATTTTCCTAGACTAGACGATGACTCTCTGATGCTGCAAACTTTTATTCTAAAATTTCCCATAGGATCTAAGCATCTACACAAATGAGCACAAAACCCTAAAACTGTTCCCTCCAGAATCCCACTGACTCAGTTCTTGTTATAATAGCAGCTCTCTGATGTCCTACAGAAGATGAGACTATAATTTGTCATTATAATTACCCATTTCAGTTTGTAATATGCTGCCTATGTTATAATTCCAGCAGATACATTATTCTACCATCCCGAAGGTCAGCTGATCCAGCCTGATACCTGCTGTGGGACCAGCCCCTGTTGCTGAGGCTTGGGCTCTCCATTGCTTTGCCTTTGTCAGGACATGGTGGCTATAATTGCCCATTGGCCTTAACAATAAAGCACAGAGACATCATGGCACCCAGGGATGTGTCTGCTTCTTCCAGGGGCTGCCAGCCTCTGTCATCAGCCCCACCTCACACTGTGCCCTTGGACTCCATGACCTCAGTCCATCCTAAATCATCTTTCCCAATGACCATGAGACTCCTCCCTCTGTGAAGTCCATTCGAGGGGGCCTCATGAACCCCAGGGGATTTCCTAGCTCTGTACACTCCCTGGTCCTAGCATCTTGATACCTGAATCTTGTGATGCAGGATTCCTAGGCAGGCCCTTCCATCATGTGCTGAGGGTCACGAGGTCTCCCTGTCTTACACGGCATCTGCTCTCCTGGTCTCTACTTTCCATTTCCTGCCTGGTACCCTGAACAGGTCACTTCCCTGGGGATCTGCCTGGAACCCACCTGCACAGAGTCACCTCAGTGCAATTGCCACAGGTCTCCTCTCAAACAGCCTCTAACACCAGTTGGGGTAAGGGTAGCACATATGCTAGGAAAGACCCAGAGAAGAGTGACAACAAGGCACCCAGAGCTCTCATCCCACATGTAGGTAAAGTGTATCCCACCAGGCAGCCTCGGCCTCCCATTGACCCCATCAGAAGCAGTGAGAGAACAGGCTGACAGACATGTCCAGTCTCTGCTCCTGAGCTGCACAGGGACAGAGAGAGGCAGGGTGTCTCTGATCCCGTTCAGCCCCAGGGGGGAGGAGCTCTGCATTCTGGCTGTGCCTCCTCCCCATTCCTCTCCTGAGTGTGACATGGGGGGGAGGGGCAGGCCAGGAGAACCAGGGAGATGGCAGGTGTTAGGATGGAGATATGAATCTTACTTTTTACCACTTTGTGCTGAACATAAAGTCTTCTACAAGAGGGTTGGGAGCAGCTGAGAGTAACAAGAGAACAGGATTTCTCTGGGAGGATGGTCAGAGGGGCTGGGCTGACCAGGCTGCGCTCAGGAGCTGGTCTGTGCCTTGGACCCAGGCCTTTCTAAGTCTCCTTCACTTCCTGGCCTCTGCAAACCTCAAGCAGCTTTCTTTTCCCTCTGCTATCTTCTGGATGGTTCTCCTGGACCAAGTCTCAGGATGTGGATCAGATTTAATAGTTGACTTCCTTTCTCCTTTCTCAAGGGAAACACTGGAAATGCACTTAAGATTCTTTTTGGTTCCAGATCTTCCTTCTCCCTCAGCATGTGGTCCAAAGCCATCATAGTCTCCTGTCCAGGCTCACAGGGGTGCTCACTGACCTTGGGTGGAGGACAGGTGACTTTCCCTCCTCCAGAGACCTCAGCTGTGCTGATCCCTGTCTGTTCCTGCACCAGGTCAGCCTGCTGGAACTTGTGACTGACTCATGACCCAGGAATGTCACAGGAGGACCCACTGAGATGACTTTTTATAAAAAACTAATCTATAGTGCCTGAAAGAAGATGCTTGGGGCCAGGATGGGTGGGATTTGACCAAAAGTGAACAAGGAAAGGGGATGGGTGATAATGAAGTGCTATGTCTTAATTGTGGGGTTGATTAAAAGATTTTATGTATTAGCCAGCACTTACCAAACTGTACATAACACAGATGTGTGTTGGTTTTATAAAATCCATGTAAAAAAGATTGATTAAAAACCTCCATGATGATGCCATTCTGAAGATGACACTACAATCTCTATATACTTTTAAAAGTTTGTGTTTCTTAAAAAGAGGATATTGATGGAAATTGCAGTTAAAAATATGGATGGAAAAACAATGGGAACATAACACCTTCAATTCTTGGCTGAATACAATGTATAAACTTGTTTTTCTGAAATGGCTTGATTTTTTTTAATCATGAGTTTTTGAATTTTGTATCATGGATCTGGTCCTGCCCTGTGAAACTACACGAGGGGACTCTTCATAGAAACGTGGAGCCATCTTAGTGATGGGAACACCAAACACAGACACGGCACACAGGACACAGTGATGTTTGGTCAGGCATTTCTCTGGGTGGGCACAGTTACAGCCTTACACTTGTGTCCAGCATTTTCAGGAGAGATAAATTAATTGTTCACTCTGCCACCCAGTGACTAGAGGAATATATTTCTATTACCCAAGGTCAACTGGACCTCAAAGTTTCTGTCAAATCTGAGTCGTGAAGAGGTGGAGATAAAAGGGGACTGTGTCTCCGAGGTCAGAGCCCTGAGGCCCTGGGGTGAGACAGAAGACTTCAGCAGAGGTCCAGCCTGGCTGGAAGTGTGACAGATGGTGACTGAATGAATAACAGCCAAGACTTGAGAGAACAAGTGAGGATGTATCTCATGTCCCCATGGACTGTGATCACCGCATAAGCAGCACTGAGGCTGCTGTCGCAAAATAAGTGCAACAATCAGCCTCATGTGCTGCCTGGAGCCAGACATGGTCAGGGGGCTGAGCTGCTGACAGAGAGGAGACACATCCTGGAATCCTGAGCATCAACTCATCCCAGTAGAGCAGGTGTTCAGGGCATTTCCTGGCTGCCCTGATAAATTAATATTGGGAGAGGTATCAGGTCTTCATCCTACTGAGGGTGTCTAAAGGGGAATATAAATCTCTTAAAAGATAAAGTAGTATCTGTTTCTCAGTCAGCGCTTCAGAATTTACAATGGCAGTGTGCTTGGCCATGTCAGACACTGAGGTGCAGCCGGCTCCCAACAGTCTCCCCAACAGGTGTGTCCAAAGAAGTTCCTCAAAAACAGAGGCTCAGAGCAAAGTTCTGTGGACCCAGGGGTTTTTGTCTCACTTCCTCATTATCTATGTTACTGTGAGTAACTAAATCTGCTCCCAATGCCATGACCTAGAGCACAGTAATAGTCAGCCTCATCCTCAGGCTGGAGCCCAGAGATGAGCAGAAGCCCTGCATTGGCCGAGGTATCTTTGGATCCAGAGAAGCGACTGGGGTCCCTGGAGCCCTGGTGCTTATCTGAGTCTGATTTAAATGTCAGGAGATACCAGGGAGGGCTTCCAGGCTTCTGCTGGTACCAGAATATGTGGTAGCCCCCAACACTGTGGCCACTGCTCAGTGTGCAGGTGAGTCTGGCTGATGTTCCCAGAGATGCAGAGAGGGAGGGCGGCTGAGTCAGCACAAGCTGGGAGAGGGAACCTGCAAACACAGACATAATGAGAGATGGGGCAGAGACCAGCATGAAATTTCTCAGGGCTGAGATAGAGGGGCTTCCACAGGCTGGGAACTGACACCCTGGAAAATCAAGCCCTGTTCCTATCTGTGCAGTGAGAGAGGAGCAGGAGGAGGACAGGAGTCCAGGCCATGGTGTACCCAGTCCCTGAGCCCACAGTGGGGCTGGGCTGCCCCAGGCCTCCTTTTCTTCTCCACCCTCTGCCAGAGGAGGGGCTGTCCATGCAAATGTGTGTTCATCCAGTGATAGCCCAGACCCTCCCTGAGCCCTGGTGCTAGAGTTCAAGTCACACCTCAGACTGAGGAGGATGGAGTTTGGCTTCATCTCCAGGGGGATCCTGGAGACAGCACAAAGGTCTCTGCTCAGGGGCCTCTGCCAGGCCAGAGAGGACACAGCTGCTGAGTCCCCATTAGGGAGAACAGGGCACGGACCCCTCTCAGGTCCAGGCTCCTTTGAGTGAATGGTCCTTCACTGAACAGTTGCTTAGGGACCACAGAGCAGTTCCACAGTGCCCCCTGCTGGTCACAGGGCACACACCTCCACATGGCCTAAAAAAGCCCTGAGAGCTCAGCTGCTTTGTGCACCAGGTCACTGTCTCTATTCACACACCCATGTGGCCTGGTGCTCAAATACGTACTGTGATTCCCACAGTGCTGCCCATGATTACTGTAGAGTTTTTAACTTTCATAAGGGGTCTTGTTCCATGGGATTTGGAAACATGCACACAAATGACAAATTAAGGTGTTGGCACCCACAGAGCAGATACTACAAAAATCAAATACTTCCATTGGTATACAATTTGGAGTTTACATTTTTAGTGTTACCAAACTCATGTGCATTAAAGCAATGGTTTCCAATAACTCCCACTGAAATTGGCGTGTTCTAATTTCTTCTTTTTTTTTTCTCTTCTTTTTACTTTTTTTTCTTTTTTATGCTGATTCGATTACCTAACTAATTGACATAGTCAAGAAGGAGCAATGCATCTTAATGCTTCCTTATTACATATTACAGAAGGAAATGGAACTGACAGGCACATAACGTCTCAGAGAATCACTTATTGGCTGCCATCACCCACTTCTTCCAGAGCAGAACTATCTTCTGTATCAATACAAACCTCATAAGCCCATTATTCTTTTTTCACAAGTTTTCCCAGTAGGCAAATATAAATGAACAGACAAACCAATCAATCGCCAGTCTTCAGTAGCTTTAATTTCAGCAGCAGAAACACACAGTGAACAGAGTCACAGTGAGCAGAGTCACAGTAACACAGACATGCCCTCTCTTGGATGACGACTTCAACTTCTTACTCACCCTGAGGATCTGGAGCCACTCCTGATGGCTGAGAGCCCTTCTCCTCTCACAGGATGTGGACACTGGATGTTCCCCCTGCTCTGTCCACAGCCTCCCCTCTGACTGCACACTTACCTGCTCCATTTCAGCTGCCCGGGAGCAGGTGCCCGCCCTGCTCACCTGGCCATGCAGAGTCCCTCAGTTTCCATTCCCTACCAGCTTGCCCTAACTTTACATCACTCCTCACACCATAATCAGAGACATATTTCAGATACAGGGACCTGATAAAGGCATCTCTGTGCTTTAAAACCTCCCTTAGATTTCCTCTGTCAATATGAAGTAAAACATTAAGCACTCCATTCAAGGTATCTCTGGGTGTGGTCATCGTTTCTTCCCAGCCTCCTGCCTCACCTCTCTCCATGGAGACTGTACAAGAGCACAAGCCGGTCCCACTTGTAAAGAGACACTAACCTGGACCACACTGTCCCTTTCCCTTTGACCCTCCTGCTCCTGATGCCTGACCCTCTGCCTTCAGGTCCAGGCTCACACATCACCTGCTGGAGAAGTCTGGCCATTGTGAGATAGTGGAACTTTGGTTTTCTTTGATATAATTTACAAAAAATTCTTAAAACTTGTAACTGACCACTTGTATGGTCATTTTCCTAAGAAAAATCGAACAGCAGCAATGCTGATCAAAAGATAAAAATATTATTCAAATCATATTTCCTTTCTGTCATATTGATTTACAGTCTCATGAAGAGTGATTGTAAACTATGTTATTACTTTATGTTTAAACATTTCATCTTTCCACTCAGGTTGCAGAGAGCATGATGCTTGCATGGTGACATAGACCCAGGACAGAGGCAGATACATGGATATTCCATAGCATTTGAATTCCAGATCTTCTTTAATTATGATAACCTTGAAAAATGTGACTTACTACAGAGCATGGAGGACTTTTCCTAATGACCATTTAATTTGAAAATTAGGATTAGAGAGAACATAGTCTTCCCTCTGGTTACATGGTTTTAAATAAAGCCCTCAGTTTCATCTGATTATGCCTCAGAATCAAACACTCAGACTGGAATTGCCAGCGAGCTCAAATCTCACTAATTATGTTATTCTCCAAATGCAATTGTTAGTGACACACAGATTTCTTCTATAAGACCCTCAATTCTTTGTCCAGAAATGATGGATGGCCAGTGTGGATATTAATTGTAACACACTCCTCTGTCACAGTACAAATAGTGGGTTTTCTATAACATTTGGACTTCCTCTGAGTGGTGAACGAGGCATCCAAGGTCTAGTCCTGCAGAGAGTGGAGCCTGAATCTGGCCTCTCACAAGCCCCACAGGCCCCTCCCTGTCACCTCACCAACCTCAGTCATTCCTGGTGGCACTTCTCAGCCTGGGGCCATAACAGTCATTCAGAGCAGAGTCACCTCCTTATGCACATGGAAGCAATGGAAGCGGGTGAAGTTCTGGTGACCACATGTGCACATGTGACCCTGTGCATCAGGTTCAAGGTCATGTATCTTTAGAGATATATTCAGGGTCTTGGGTTAGTGGGAAGCTCACAGATACTGAATAAGGATGGAAGACAGAGAGGAGCTGATGTTGATGAAATGTGCCGTGAGTGCCCCTGTCAATGGCTCTCTACACTGGAAACCAAACCCCATCAGGAGGTGGTGACAATGCGTCATGTGCAAGGACAAGCTCTCATTTTCAAAAAGTAGCTGAGAAAGTCTTTTAAAATCAGGGAAACACTCTCTGTGGACCAAGATCAGGTAGGTTGTACAATGGCAGACCCTCCTCATAGACAGGTGCTCAGTCACCAAACTACCTGGAAAAGTGGACACTCTCAAGGCAGGGTCAGGAGGCTCCCTCTGAACCGTGAGCCAGGCCGATGGGAGGGCAGGGTGGGCAGGGCGAGTGAGGAGAGGTTTTTGTCTCACTTCTCCTCTGCCTGTGTCACTGTGGGTTACACATAGCTGCCCCCACTGTAATACTTAGCTTCACAGTAGTAGTCAGCCTCATCTTCTGCCTGGATGTTGTAGATGGTCAGGTACCAATTCAGACCAGAGCCTGAGCCTGAGAAGCGATCAGGGACCCCATCCCCCTTGGACCCAACAACACCCCTGGTGCCCTCTCACATCAGGAACCGGGGGCCCTTTCCTGGGCCCTGTTGGTACCAGGCCACACTGTAGCTACTGTAGCCACTGCTCAAGGTGCAGGTGAGCTTGGCCAAAGCTCCCAGGGAAGCAGATGCAGAGGCCGGCTGGGTCAGCACGAGCTGGGAGAGGGACCCTGAAACACAGACACCCATTATTCCCTGGAGGAAGAACAAGAGGAAAAGACATCTCCCTCATGTGGTGGGAGGGGTCTGAGTGAGCTGGGGAGTCAGGATGCGCAGCACATCCTGACCTGAGCAGTGAAGGAGGAGGGTGAGGAGGAAGCATGGAGTCCAGGCCATGGCGCAGACACCCCAGAGCTCTGCTGAGGCTGACAGGCTGCAGGGCTCTCTTATCCCCTCAGAACAGAACAAAAGGTTCTTTATGCAAATTTGTTCCTTCTTCAAGCCAACCAAACTCCTCCTTATGCCCTGGATGCCCACTGTATGTTTCATTGTTCCCTGTCATTTCTGTGAGTGATGTTCCTGGGGTGGGTTTGGCCTGAGGCTCCTCGGGGCCCAGAGGGGATCCAGTTCCTGGGCCAAGTGAGCACTGAGCAGAGACCAGGGGACAGCCTTGTGTTCCAGCTGAGAGCCCCACAGTTTCCTCATGTACACATAGTGGAACATACAAGAGATGAGAGCACATACAGTTCTGTCATGAATTCACTCCCAAGGTCCCCAGGAAGCCAGGTTTTCTCTCCCTCCCTGATTCCTCCTTGATGGGCAGGTAGGAGGATTAGTGGGTATTTGGGAGGATGGATTAGCACACAGAGCAGTTCACTGCAGTCAGTAGAAATAGGAGAAACCTGGAAATAGAGGGGGAGGCATTAGTGGAGGTAAAAGAGGAGAATGAGCCCACTTGCGGCTCTCAGAATCTAAGGGGTTAGAGAGGCTCAGACAGAGGAAAAGGAAGTGAGTGTCAGGTCCGGGCAAGGTCTGGGAACATGTCCATGACCTTTCTGATAGAAAGACCTTGGTGACAAACTGAGGATGTCACAGGACAGTAGGCTGCAGCAAGAAAGGGAGAGAAACCAGGATTTGGGAAGAAAAGTCATGAATCAGAGAAGGTGAGGGGGGGGGGGAACGGTGTGCTCTTGAGAAAAGCCCAGGAGAGAAGCCCACAGCAGATGGGCAAGGATCCCAGAGGAGCAGGCTGCGGTGGGGGTTAACTTTGTTCTTTAGAGAAAGGGGAGCTTACTCCCACCTTTGCATCTGTCCTCTGATTGGCTTTGTGCAGATAATTATATTTTTCCTTAATCACAACCTACTGTTTCTCTGCTAGAATTTTCTCTTAGATTCTTGTCTGTCAAGGATTCCCCTTATTGTTGACTGTTTTTATAGACTTGTCCTTATTAAAACATGTATGTGGATTTGAGGGCAGTTGGAAGTTTGTAGAAAATGCGAAACTTCACGCCCCACTCCAGATCCACTGAGTCAGAATCCATTTAGATAACAAGACCTCACCTGCCTCATGCACACAGCTGAGGTGGGAACTGCTGCTCCAACACAGGCTCTGAGACACTGGCTGTATTTGTATGTTAGTTGTTCCTCACATCTCAGTCTTTTCTGCTAAACATAAATGTGCAGCAGCAAACTTCCTGTTTCCTTTTTGGGACATTTTACATCAGGAACAATGTATTACAGGCTTCCCATTCAGAATAGAGGACTTCTGCCCAGACCTCAAAAGATCCACAGAAGTCACCAGAAGTGTGCTAATAACAAGGTGATTATCATGGCTTACTGATACTGATACTAGTGAACAATCAAAACTGGTGGGAAGTATAATTTTGCATTATCACTTACAATCTTCATTATATTCAACAGTCACTGAAACATTTCTTATACTTTCCAGTACATGGAGAATCATATATCTTTCTTCAATGAAAATAGCAATGAATAAAACAGAAATATGAACAAAAAGGATTATCATAGTTTTGGAATATTGAGATCAAAGATGTAAGAAATGCTCTAAAATTCAGGAATACGTTTATCATGTGGGAAAAAATCATTTTCAAAAAATGTTATGTATATTTAATACTTAAAAATAATTGTATGTAGTATGTTTGCATTGCTTCAAATGCAACCTAAAATGAAATTTTATTATATTCAAAAGGAGAGATTCTTCCCTTAGCTCTTAGTTGACAATGTCTGTCATCGGTGGCTGTTTTTTCCTGGATGACATGTATTTGTCCTCAGCCCTGAATCTCATCCACCTTGTACTGTTCCTTCTGGAATATGAAACAATTGAATCCTGCTGTTCCTGGACTTCTTCTTCCCAAATTATTCATTTACTTCCTCCACTTTAGAAGTCAAACAAGAATGGAAATCAATTCAGACTCTTCCCTCTACATTCTCTCTGTGGATGGTAAACAATAGGCTTCCCTGGAGGTCAGATGCCCAGTAACATGATCTCATATCACATGACCATATTTGTCCCCCAGCTTTTTCAAGGGCAGGTTGTGTCTTGGTACCTCCTCTGGTTCTATAACTGTGCCAAGCACCACTGGACAGCAGCCAGCAGTTGTACTCAGCCTCTTCCTTGGGCTGGATCCCCAATAGGGTCAGGGTAGCTTTGCCCTCGTGGATGAAGCCTGAGTAGCAGATGGGGGTCCAGGAGAGTTTATTGATTGTATCAATGTCCTGGGGACTTGGCTAGACTTCTGATGGAAAGAGGGTAGACAGTGACCATTGGTGACTGCTCCAGTGCTAGAGCCACAGGTGAGAGTGTCTGTCCCTCCTGGGGACATGTCAGTGAGGGCTCCTGAGTCACCACCTCCTGAGAACTGGACCCTGAAATGAAAACAGACACATATTAGTAATGAAGAATAAAGGCAGAGGGATCCCTCCAAAGGCTGGTCTCTGAAATGTCCATGAACCTGGGCAGTGAGTGAGGAGGTGAAGAAGGAGGAGAGGAATCCGGGTCATGGTGAAGACTTTCCAATGTCCCCTGGCCTCATGTTGGTGCTGGTCTCTGGGGTGTCCCTTTATCTCTTCCTCAGCTCCCTGGGTAAAGGGTATGTTTGGTGGAGAATTATGCAAATATGAGCCCACAGCACCATCTGATTTTGGGTCCTCAGCCCAGTTTGTAGCTTCACTCTCAGAAAGGCGCTGTGGTGGTTGTGAGCTCTGAGTCTGTCCTTTGAGAGGAAGCACCTGCTGTGACCTCTAACTCAGGCCATGAGCCTGGGCTCAGGGCTCATTCAATTAGAACCATTTGAGTTGATTCCAGACCTTGCAGCTCTGAGAAGATCAACAGCGCCCCCTGGTGGTGTCCTGAAGAGACTGTTTATGGAGGTGGGAACTATGCAGAAGGAATGGTAGCCCGCTGTGTACTTCAAAAAACAATCTATAAACATATAAGAAACAAATAAATGTAATAGTAAATAAGCAGTATGCATTCTTGATCCTTCCAGTGAAGTTTCTTTTTAAATTCTATTTATTGTATTTTTCACTAATACATTTCCATTTGGTTTCTTTTTATGACTTCTATTTCCATTCTGGTGCTGGTCTCTGGGATGTCCCTTTACGTCCTCCTCAGCTCCCTGGAGAGTGTTTTTAGTTGTTTGTCAAACGGATTTTATGATTGTTTCCTAAAAAAAAATCTGTCACATATTTCATCACCTGAGTCATCTCAGTGTTGATATCAATAGATTGTCTCTTTTCATTTTCAAGTTTAGATTTCCCTGGATATTGACATGACAAATGACATATTTTCATGAAATGCTGGACATTTGGGGGAATTAAAGTAGGAGACTCTGGGTCCCATTTAGTCTTCCTTTAACCAGGTGACCCTCCTGATGAGCTGCAGCCATACGTCAGGGGTGTATGTTCAGTCCCAGCAAAGGTTTAGCACTGACTCCCACTGCTCTGTGCTGCTGGCGCCTTCCTGAGGATGGTGGTGCAGTGGTTGTCATCAGCTGATTCCCATCTAGTGGGGTGTGAGACAAGCCCCCTGCTGGGCCGGCAGACCTCAGGGAGGGGAGCACAGTGCATAGTAGAGCTGTCTGGCTGTAGTGGGGCTGAGTGCTCACATCACTACTGGGCCCTCTGGTCACTGATACCAGAGAGGGGAGGGGGCAACAGCAGCCCTGCCTTCCCTTTCCTCCCACCCCTATTCAATACTGTTAATTCCAGGTGGAGGTCAAACCTCAGCACTTACTGGTTCCCACAGTCACCTGCAGGGGGCGCAGGAGAGCAGACTAGATCTGCCTTGTACCTCCTCATTCAGTCTCATTGCTAGGAGACGGAGTTCAAGTTCAGGTCCTCACTGTGCTGCCTGCCCCATGGATGGGAGGACTGGAGTGTTAACCAGCCCTGGCAGCCCTGCTGCCTCAGGTTTGTTGAGTTTCTGACGGGATGGAGGCTCAACTTTCCACTGACCCACTGACAAACCAATAGGTGCGCCACGGGGGTGTCGCCTTTTCTTCTAGTAGGAGATGGAAACCAGGTCCCTGATCAGCATGCCTGAAACCCATGAATGAGGGTGCAGTTCGGGGATTCTATTAGTGTATGAAGGTGGTGGGTGTATCTTGTCAAAAAGACTTTTATTGAATAGGCCTCCTTATTCCCAGATTCTTTGGCTAGGGAGACAGAGTTTTCTTGGAGGTGTGTGTGTGTGTGTGTGTGTGTGTGTGTGTGTGTGTGTGTGTGTGTGTGTATGTTTTCCCTGTACCTTTGGTGTTTCAGGTTTTGATGTTCCTGTCCTGCCCTGCCCTGTTTGTAGGGAGGTAATAAGGACCCAAGGATATGCCTGCAGTGTTGTTCCTCCAGTACTGATTATGTAAGAAGTCTGCCTCCTCTTTTTACCTTTTAGAGTCTAACTATGCTTTTGGTTGAATTCTGTACTTAGGATTCTTACTTATAAGAGAGAAGATCTGGGAAGAATGGGACACTTCATATTGACCCAAACCGTAAATATTCCTGGTACCTGTTCCCCATGGTTTACCCCGGTAATGGGACTGATAACAGATTCTGGGGGAATGACTTATATGACCATCCAGCAGGTTAATGGCAGGTAACAATTAATATTTTCTAAATGTTTGTTTCTTTAGAGAATAAGAATATAAAAATATAGCATAAGACCTTTGTTTGAGTTTGAAAAATGTATTAGCTGCTGTGGCCCCTCATACAGCACAAAAATTATGGTTTGGGTCCTTATCATCAGGGGAGGGAATAGAGAATATTTTTATTCCTGTGTGTGTGTGTGTGCGTGCGTGTGTGCCTGTGTGTGTATGTTTGTGAGTGTGTCTGTGTATGTGTGTGTGTTTGTTGTGTGTCTGTGTGTGTGTTCTAAAAGTTTTAGTTTTGTAATAATTTCACATTTCCATAAAGCTTAAAAAGTTAGTACAGAAACCTCTTATATAACCTTCATCCACAATGCTCTAACATTAAAATCCTGCAAAAGCACAATCATAGAACTTATCCTTGGCATATAATACTCATTAAACTGGAGGCTTTATCCAGATTTCATAAATTTTCCCCATGATATCCTTTTTCTGTTCCTAGAGCCAATCCAGGAACCAATTTCACAATAAACAGAGAAAATATGCACACACACACACACACACACACACACACGTATATAAGTATTCCTATCACACTCTACATAATGATTTTTTTCCTTTAAATTTATTTTGTATTGTCTCAACATAAAACTTTTCTAATAACATTTTTTCATAAGGGAGACAAGTAAGTGAAACAGAATCCACAGGGCACTTCTCACCCCCCCCCCAGCCCAGTGCTGGCCCCTTAGGGGGCGCTCATGCAGCAACACAACCTGCAGCCCTGCACCTCCTGTCCTGGCACCAGGGGACTCAGCTCAGAGGGTGGTATGAGGGTTTCTGGAAGCCAGTTCTAAATAAGATGACTTCTAATAGCACAAATGCTCCCATGAGCTACAGAATGCATCCTTAGAGAACCTATGCTGGTGGAACATCCTCCCAATTTCTGGTTGTTGTTTGAAGTCAAGTCACAGTTTTCAGCGATGGCTTAAGATTTTGAATCTCCTTCTGAGTCTTTCTGGATTTTTGAATAGGAGACATTGTGTCCTGGAATGTTAACCTGATTGAATTTTAAACAGAAATTGGTAGGGATAATTTCACAATAATAAAAGTTGAGGTACTTCTCAAACTTTAATGTTCATAAAAATTTCCTGGCAAGCTTGATAAACAAAGAATCTTGCACAGCAACACAACTTTCTGACTCAGTAGTTCTGGTTTGGGGAATTACATTCCCGGCAAGGTCCCAGTAATGCTCACATTTCAATGCTAAATAAAATATTCATGTGGTCTGCAGAGCCATATGAATGAACAAGAATATATTTGGTAATGGTCTTTGAATAATGAGTGATACAGGGAACAGTGGGGTCTCTGAGTCTCACTTTGGGTTGATATATTTTGGAGCTGAGCCCACTCCCCATCATTACAGACAGAGTGGTAGAGAGGAAGCCTTGTCTCTCAGGAGTCACACTGGAGGGATGAACACACCCTGGGAGAGACTGCAGGAGGCACATGGTGATGAACCACTGGACAGAACGGGGTCATGGAGCCCCTTCCCCATGGTGTGTTGATAATTTCCACCCTCACTGTTTCCTTCTGCCTCTGAGGCTGAGCCATTCTGGGCATATGAGGAGGTTTTGGTTACACTTCCCCATGGGTTTACATCACTGTGGAAGCGTAACTACCCATATACAGAGCACAGTAATAGTCAGCCTCGTCCTCAGGCCGGGCCCCTGTGATGGTGAGGGCGGCTTTGTTCCCAGAGATGGATCCAGAGAAGCGGTCAGGGACCCCAGAGGGGTGGCTGTTTGTGCTGTAAATAAGCATTCGGGGAGCCTGGCCTGGGGTCTGCTGATACAGCTGGGGTAGTTGTTACTGGAGAGACTGAGCCAGAGCTAAAGCCACAGGTGAGTGTGACTGTCCCTCCTGGAGACACTGATAGTGATGGCTCCTGTGTCACCACAGTCTGAGAATCCACACCTAAAACAGACAGGAGAGACACAGGTATTGTTATGGGAGACAAGGGTCACTCTGAGACTCCGAATTCATGTGTCCCCCAAAAAGATTCAGAGTCCCTTCCTCTGACCTGAGCCATAAGCAAGGTGCCCAAACAGAAGCACCGCCCAGGCCATGATGGGGACACTAACAGGACATGGTCTCCTCAGGCTCCTGGGGTGGAATATGGTGTCCTTGGGCTTTTTCATGCCTCCCAGATGCATGAGGAGAAGAAGGTGCTTCATGCAAATTAGCTTTCTTTCTCTTCTGACCTCATGGTCACCCTGATGTCCCCTGGGAGAGGTCTTGAAAGAGGCAGGTGCTGGGACCTTAATGCCGACCAATGACCGGTGACTGAGTCACTGAGTGAGAGGAGTTGAGGCCTTTCACCAAACCAGCTCCCTCATGTCTCTGGTGACCTCAGTCATAAATCTCTTCTCTGTCAACCTGAGGACTAAATGATGAAATGGGTGTGTCCTTCACCTCCTGGCTCCAGCTATGTAGTTCATCCCAAATCTAACCCCATCCCCGCAAACATTTCTTCCTTCCTCAGTGAAACCCCTTCTTGTCTTATTTGGAGGAGCTAAGCAGTCACTCCTCCCTTCAACAGTGGGTCCTCTGAGAAATCACAGAGCTCCTGTCTGGAGTGTGAAGGGACAGAGGTCTCACCCTGACTCAGTCCTGGACCCTGTCCCAGTAGCAGTGGTCCGGGGACCGAGGCTGGGGCTGCTGACAGAGGTCAGCACTGCCAGGCAGGGATGACAAACCTTTGCTCTAAGAAAGCATCTATTATATGGATTAGCTTCAAACTAAATTGGCTTTGTGGACAAAAGTTCTTAGGGTCACCATAGAATTATTAGATTCCTCACAACATCAGATATAAGAAAATAGGAACACATATCTGATTATGAGTAATGAAAACAACACTGTGTACAAATGAGTTGGTGTGAACATCATAGAACATTCTAAAACCCCCTTTCCCTTTACAGTCTGATGTGGAGCAGAAGGAATGGGAAGGATGGAGAAGGGACTCAGATGGAAGGGGGACTAGCAGGAGGGAAAAATTTTTCCAGTAATTGGTGACAATGAGACACATAATTGGTCATCAAAGTGTGAAATAAAAGCATGATTGATGGTACTCATTTTGAAATCATTAGTAAATTGTGTATTAAATTTTGCATGGCTGTTTTCTTTTCTTTTTATATGTGTTCAAGAGCTGCATTTCATATGATGGAAAAATATCCATACTAAATTATTTTGCCTATTATACAAATACATAATCTGATAGTGTAGATAAATATAGGTAATTTCATATCTATCAGATTTTGAGAGGAGTATTAATACACAAGAACAATAATTAGAAAGCTGAAAACAAATAATATCACTTTCCATAATTCATTGTAAAATGCTGAAATAAATGAGAAATAACAGGAGAGGGAAAGACATAACAACTGACACGATGACAGATAAAGGGCCAATGCACTTAGTACTCGTCTCCTCGGGAATACACTGGGAGTCATATTAGCAGCAGGATCCCTGAGGTTTACCACCGGACAGACTGTCTCAGGCCTTCTCCAGGCACCACAGGCAGATCTGGGTGGGATTAGGAGCCAGTGTGGGATGGAGGGACTCACAGACTGGGTATGGGAGAGGCACCCAGGACCCCAAAGGCCCTCACAGGCAGGAAGGCAGTCAGCAGCGCCCCCTGGGGGTCCTGAGTGACACTGCCTGTCATCAGGGAAGAGCTTCCTCCAAATGGTGCTTTTCTCTCTGAAACAACATGCTGATACAGGCCGACCACGGCCTCTTCACATCTGCTGTCCCCCAAATTGCAGGTCCATCATCACCCAGACACAGCACACATATCCTAGCCTTAGCCCAAATCCTCCCTTGAAACCAAAATGAATATTCTTGATAGAACATAGGTTTTTCTTGCCTATCTGTTGAGTCATTTGTGCAACTATTTGCATTGATCATAAATGAGATTAACTTGTAATTTGCAAATCTGGTATTGTTCCTGGTGGGTTGGGATCCTTTGATTTGCTAGAATGAGGAAATGGGTTTAGGTGACATGACCTCTAATTTAATGTGTGTTTTCTTTTGTTTTTTAAAAAAAGTCCTAGACACTGGATGGCAGAGCCAGCACCTCTGACCCAGAACACTGGAAGTAGGTTTAGAAGGTGGCAGAAGACGAACACCTGTATGCAGATGGTAAAAGCAAAAGGCAGTGCAAATGCTCCCACTCCATATCCTATCACTATTCCCTAAAGAGAAGTTCTTGTCCAATAAGTGAGAAGGTGAAGAGAGGAATCAGGCCATGGTGGAGAAGCCCCAGAGCTCTACTAGCTGAGGCCTAGTTGTTTGATTGAGACAATCCCACCCCAGGTGTCTCCTATCCTATGCCTCGGTAGCACAGTAGATCAAGTTTCTCAAGCAAATTTATTGTTGTGTGATTGTCCATCTATCTTTGCATGTAAATCAGGCCTAAGCAATGAAGTGAGGAAGATGAAATATGAGGCAAGTGTGTATGGCTAAGCTGAGTACTTATGTGGCTCCTGGTGGCCCAGGTGCAGGAAAGGCTCACTTCAGTGAGGACACTGCCTGCTCAACTGTGCAAAGGCCGGTAGAGTATTTTCCCAGCCTGTCTGGCCCAGACCCTGAGCTCTCAGGACCAGTCCACCAGCGCCCCCTGCTGGGCTCAGAACTCAGGTCCTCCAGCCCATTTCCCACCATAGAGCTCTCCTGGAATCACTTCTGATTTTGCAGGTGGATCTTTGTGTCACTACCCAGGGCAGTGCGATAAGAAGGTCCCTTCTATAGCGTTCACTTTGAGACATTATATTCTCCAGGTGACTAATGACCTCCTGACAGCTAAATATCATGTTGTGTTACCAGATATTTTGGGATTACCTGATGTAGAGTTTGCTTCTATCTTGGCCCTGGTTCATCACCAGCACATGACCACTTTTTACCAGGATCCAGGATTAAAGTTCCCCAGAAAACCCTGGTAGTTCACTCCTCGTAACAATTCTACTTGGGTGACCCATACATGTGGATATACTTGTTTGTTATTAGGGGTTCCTGTTATGTTCCCTAGCCCACATTGCACATGTCTTGCCTTTTTATCTGTGTCTTGGCCATGAGAATAAAACGCTGTTAGGGAAAAAATGTTTTTTATTGTTGACTACTTCTGTGGGTTCTTCTTACCCTTGAAATTGTCCTGGAAATACACACATATTTATGCTTTCTACTCTGAAAAATAATTTTTGTCTAGTTTTGTAATTTTTCTCAACATGATATAAAAAAGAAATTACTATAAATGACCTCTCATCTCTTTTGGAGGTTCTTCCTCCATTCGTGGCCTAAAAAACCCTCATGTCTGTTCCCCAATCCATATTAGCTCTGAGAAAGTTCATTTGTTAAGAGCTTGGTGATTTTAATGTGGGTTGAATTTATGAGTTCTAGGTTCCAAAGAATTGATATTTATCCAATATCATCCCAAACAAAGATCCACAAAGGGAAAAGTATGAGAGGTCATGGGGTTAAAGTAGAGAAAGTGAGCAAGTGACAGGTCTGAGAGCCACATCCTTAATGGGGAGTGGTCTCCCAGTACCAGGAATCAGGAGCTCCTCAGGAGGCAATCTCCAGAGACAAAGTGAAACCCAGCTTCCTTAAAGGTCAGGGATCAGAGGATGAGCAGCAAATTCCAGGCCGGGAGTAGGGGCATGCTGGCCACCTGGGTCTCCCAGGTCACAGATTCTGGACTTCTCTTGTCACCCAGCAGCTCTGAGGGATACTCAGTATGTGGGTATAAAGTGACCCTGTTTCAATTGGAATGCCAGTAATAAAAGGAAATGTTTTCATCGACTCCCCTAGAGACATACCAAGGCAATAACCTGAGACCACCTGGTTTAATGGCACAAGTGACAGCAGAAGCCAAATCCTGAGCAGATGTTGGTCACAATCAAGGAAAGGGCAAAGGTAGGTCATGGAGGAGAGAGGGCAAGTATTTACCTCTCTTCCCCGTGGCATGGGAGTTCTTTGTGGCAGTGGGTTGATTCAGTCATGTGACAGTGATAGTCAGCCTCCTCCTCAGGCTAGAGACCAAAGGTGGTCAAGGAGGTCATGGACACAAACCAAGAGCCAGAGAAGAGGTTTGTACCCTGAGCATCAGTCACTTCTGTCCTAGGTCAGAACATAGGGTAAGTGATCTGCCTGGGAGCTCTTTGGACCATTGCCATGGTAACCACCAATGTGTCTGCTGCTCCCTGTTCAGGAGTAGGTGACCTCTGACCTGGGCCCATCAAGAACTCAGAGGTGAGTGACCCAGTCACATATTGGGGAGTTCTTGCTCCTGATGTCCTACAGCCCACCCCACACCCTGGATTGTTAGGAAACTCTAGTTGGGTCTGAGAGGAGAGGAGGACACCGTCAGTGCCTGTGGGTTCAGAAAACCCATTCACAGGAGTCCCCACGATCCTGAGTGGTGTCAGCTGTAAAATCATCTTATCCATAGACCCACTTCACTCCTTCCCTGGAGTAGTTCACGTTTCCCAGTAATGGTGGAGAGTCACAGTCAGCTTCTCATGTTCCACAAAGAGGTATGCTGACCTCAGATCTCAAATCCTTCCCTCCCCTTGCTTAACCACCACCCCCTGGGCAGCACAGATAAGGCTCAGGTAACATTGAGGGTCCCAAGACAAGCTCTGTGCCTGGAATTCCTCCCAGGCCTGTGTCCTCACCCAGCATCTCACATCTTAGTGCTTCATCCCTGGGACACGGCTCCTCAGCCAGCCCTGAGCTCAGGATCCTGGGAGGGATGAGAAGGTCTCTGCTCTGATCCCTGGGAGAGCAGAGTCCGTGTTGTGGAGGATGGCCCATCTGCTGGGATGGTCTAGAGCTCTGAACAAAAAAATTAAGGAAGGTTTAATTGCTTTTTTAAAGAGAAAAATAGCCTAATAGGCTCTGATACTTAGAACTTGGATCACCAGGCAACTTTTCCATACCATCATGAGTTTTTTGTTATTGTTTGACTTTACCAGAGAGTTCAGAGCTGTTAAATAAGAAACTGGATGGAAAGATATTGTGATCCAGGAGGTACATCCAAGTGCAATTAGTTTACATTCAAGTTATGTTGAACTGTAGAAGAGTCATAGCCCAGTTCCCTGAGCAGGCTGAGGTTTTTGTCCCACTTCCCTAACTGTGTGTCACTGTGACAATAATATTGGGCCATATCATACAGTAATACTCAGCCTCGTCCTCAGACTGCAGCCCAGAGATGAGCAGAAGCCCTGCTTTGACCGAGGAAGCTTTGGATCCAGAGAAGTGGCTGGGGACCGCGGAGCCCTGGTGCTTATCTGAGTCTGGTTTAAACCCCAGGAGACACCTGGGTGGGCTCCCTGGCTTCTGCTGAAACCAGAATTTGGTATAGGTGCCCACATTAATATCACTGCTCAGGGTGCAGGTGAGTCTGGCTGATGTTCCCAGAGATGCAGAGAGGGAAGGCGGGTTGAGTCAGCACAGGCTGGGAGAGGGAACCTGCAAACACAGACATAAGGGGAGAAGGCACAGGGACCAGAGTAAAGGTTTTTCAGCAAGAAGAGACAAAGCAAGACTAGGGACTCCACTGTGTCCAAGAGCCCTGTCACCATCTGTGCAGTAAGAGAGGAGCACAAGAACAGGAGTCCAGGACATGATGCACACAGCCCCTGAGCCCCACAGTGGGGCTGGGCTGCCCCAGGCCTCCTTTTCTTCTCCACCGTCTGCCAGAGGAGAGGCTGTCCATGCAAATGTGTGTCCATCCACTGACTGCCCAGACCCTCTCTGAGCCCTTTTGCTGGAGCTCAGCTCACATCCCAGACTGAAGAGGATGGAAGTCATGTCCTTTGTGTGAATGGTTCTCACTGAGCAGCGGTGTAGGGACCACAGGGCAGTCAGTCCCACAGCGCCCCCTGTGGGTCACAGGGCACACACCTCCCTAATGCCCAAAGCTCTAGAGCCCTGCTTGTTTCTGCAGCTCACCATGTCACGGTCTCTACTCACACAGCCATGGTCTTGTTCCTACAAATAGAACTACCTTATGACCCAGCAGTTACACTCCTGGGTATTTTTACCTGAAGAAAATGAAATCACTAACACAAAAAAATATCTGCAACCCCCATGTTCATGACAGCATTATTTACAATAGCCAAACCACCTAAGTATCCATCCATGGACAAAAGGATAAAGAAATGTTACATATGTATACAATATATATAATGTTATATAAGTACTATGCATTTAATAATGCAATAGTATATATATGTATATGTGTGTGTGTATGTATATATATATATATATGAATATAATTCAACCGTTAAAAGGAATGGAATCTTGTCATTTGAGACAACATGGATGAAGATTCAGGACATTAAGCTAAGTAAAATAGGTCAGATAGAGAAAGACAAACACCATATGATCTCACTTACAGAACCTAGTGAATAAAAAAAGAACAAATATACAGAAAGATCATAGGTACAGAGAATAGATTGTTGGTTGTTACAGGCAGGGCTAGAATGTGAGAGCAATGGGTAAAGGTCAAAAGGTACAAACTTGTAGTTATAATATAAATTAGTCACAAGGATATAATGTATAACATGGTTACTATAGTTAACACTGTAATGCATATTTGGTAGTTGCTATAAATTATAAATTCCACAAGTAGCAACTTATGAAAACGCAATGAACTGAGTTAATAAGAGGATGTAAACACACTATATTCTGTTTTTACATTGAAGTTAGATAGTAATAATAATAATAATAATAATAATAATAATAATAATGTGCGTATGGTTGAGTTGGCATTAACCCTGGAGACAGAATCTTTGGTTCTCAGTACTCTGACCTCCTCCTTCCCATGGAATGTTGACTCTCACCTGCTAAACCTCTGACTCCTCACTTCACACTTCTGGGTGGGGGTGGGGAGTGTTTCCCTTAGTAAAATAGGGACACAATATAGATCTGGCACTCAGAACACCTCCACTCAATAGCTGCTTTTCGGAGTTGCCCCATTTCATGTCTGTTTTAGAGAAAATTGTGTAACAATCCGCCTCTCTCTCCCAGCTCACCTGCTTCCACTTTCTCCACTAACCTTGCTTTGCCTCAACTGCATCAGGTTCTTCCAGTTTCAGAAACTCTGCACAAGCTGGTTCCCTAGACTACAGTGCTGTTCCCTTGTCAACCACATCATCCATTCAACACACACATGACTCTCTGTGGGCAAAAATTCGTATCTTTTTAATGAATGTCTTTTTCACTTAATTTTGTGTACATTTTGTTTGCAACCAAAGAAAACTGAATTCATGACATGATCTCTTGCAGGAGGTTCCTCTCTTTTTTGCATTGAGTGTTGTGTTCTCAGTGCAAACATAGACTGAGTCATCTTGGGAAAGTCTTTAAAATTAAATAAATAAACTACAAATTTAAATAAATAGTATCTTGAAAATTATGTTTCAAAGATCCAATAATCTTCAAAAAAATATATATGAGGTAAAAACATTGGGTTCAACCAGGTTTTCTGTCCTTTGAGTTACAAAAGTTTACAGAGTAACTACCCACACTTTTAAGTATGTATATGTGTATGACTGTGTATATGGCTGGGCAAGCATGTGTATCTTTACATGTGTATGTGTATATGTATGTGTGTGCATGTATGTGTATATGTTTATGTATGTAGTTAGGTTTGTTGGTTTGTTAAATCCACCCCTGTGTTTTTTATATGGAAGCCAAAACTATAAAATATTGTTATATCCTTCCTTCTTCACAAAAACTGTAGCTACTATATACAATTTTGAGCATAATTCTTTCCCCTTAACCTTATATGTGGAGATCTTTCCATGAAAATACTATTCACTACTATTTTTAACACCAGAAAATTTCACTGGGTAGATGTGCTATTCTCATTTGAAGGACACTGAGATCTGAGATATGTGTGACACTACATCAAATTTCAGATAGTTGTCTTCAATAGTTAAAAAACATGACCATTTAATCTTGACATTTATAATATCTTATTTCTTCAGTAATTGTGTAAAATAATGCCTTTCAATTTTTACATAAAAATTTGGTCAAAAGACCATTAGGAATAAACTCTAAAATAAAGAAAATCAATTGAATGCCCAATAAGAAAACAGAGCTGGTTAAAAACCATGTAAAACACTGAACTTTAATAGCAGACAATAAAAGACAGTTTTGGTTATACTGAGTTTGGCAGACTAGCCCCAATAGTAGGCAATTAACCTTGGAAAGAGCCAGCTGATGGGAGCGGAGCGTTCCTATGCATAGGTGTCAGGTATGTGAAATGGAATGAACCATATGGAGCCATGTTCACATACAACAGGGTGAACCACTTGTCTTGTTTACACTGGATGCCCCTGGTTTCAGCACTGAACGTCCCATATTCCAGGGCACCCTCGGTCCTGCACAATGCAGAGTACATGGTCCATTTAGACTGAACTTACAGATGTTGAATTTAATACAAGTTTATTATGTTTGAAAAGATTTTATGTATACAAGGTGATAAACTTTATTCATACAAATAATAATTTTTAAATGCTATACAACTGAAGTGGTACCTATATTCAAAAGTAATATTATGTGTTCATTCCAGTATATATTGATATAAATCTTAGGAATTCAAAAGCATAAATTGGTAACTACAATATTGCCACAAGGATATGAAAGACTGTTTGGGGAATATAATTGATAATGTAAATATTTCACAGGGTGTCAGATGGGTACATGTCTTCTTAAGGAGACCACTTTACCAACGGTATAGATGCTTGACCACTGCACTGTACACTTGAAGCTGAAGATGAATACTATTGTATGTCAACTATAATTTAATATTATATATATAAATGGTAATGGGATATGGAATATAGTATAGGGAATTGAGTCAATGGAATTGTAATAGATATATACAACATCAGAGGGGCAATAGATTAGGGGAGGGGGATTATCACTTTGTAAGGGGTGAAATGTATAACTATTGTATTACATTGTTTTGTACACCTGAAACTAATTTTAAAAAGAAACAATGAATAGCTTATAATTGTGTTTATAAAACAATCACATTAGACTAATTATACAATTATAAGCATGTATCATAATGAGACTTCTGGAGACAATAGAGAAAAAAAAATTGAATCCAGACCAGGTTCACACTTGAGCTAAATCAAGCAGACTCCCTCCCACCTCTACCTTTGGGCTTGGTGCTCAGTGGGAAGCTGCTGCAATTCAGGCATGCCTAAGTCAACTCATGCAGAAAAAGGAGAAAAGTTTTGGTGTACAAATGCTCTCAGTCCAGCCAGACACCAAGCCAAAAGGTTGTGTTGGCTGCAACAGAAAGATCATGGACCAGTATCTGCTAAAGACACTGGACAAATGCAGGCATGAAGACTGCCTCAAGTGTGCCTGCTGTGACTGTCCTTTGGGAGAGGCAGGCTCCACCCTGTTCACAAAAGCTAATCTTATCCTTTGTCACAGAGACTATCTGAGGCTTTTCAGTGTGAGGGGAAACTGTGCTGCCTCTAGTTAGCTCATCCTTGCCTTTGAGATGGTGATGTGAGCCAAGGACAATCTTCTACCACCTGGATTGCTTTGCATGTCAGCTGTGTAAGCAGAGATTTTGTGTTGAAGACAAATTTTTCCTAAAAAATAACATGATCCTTTGCCAGACGGACTATGAGGAAGGTTTAATGAACGAAGGTTATGCACCCCACGTTCACTGATCTATCAAATCACCCCATTAAGAAATCAAAGCAGGATAGCTTGTTCCCCAAATACTATCTCTATGTGCTGTAAAATGCTATTAACTATCCTACGGATGTAAAAGAAATGTGTCTCTCCATTTTACTTTTAATCCAATCCCAGAGAATTCCGAGCTTTACTTTCTCCCACTCCCTTAACCTAAAACCAATGGATTTCGAAGAACCTTAAAAAAATGGTGGCGGGAGGAGGGCTCCCTGAGTTCTACCCTGGAAAGCACAACAATTTGAGCAGCTGGAGTGCAGCAAACAAACCTCTACCAAGCACGCTGAGCAGCAAAGGGACTCCCATGCCAAGTACTTAAAGGTGGGCAGACCGGGCAAGTGGGGGAAGAGGGAGGCGAGGCACGTGGAGGCACAGCCTGCACCCACGGCTGCTGAGGCTCGGGGTCTCAGAGAGCAGATCAGAGAGTTCCCGCAGCTCGCTCCCTGCACCTCGAGCCCGCGCTAAGGCAGAATCCTCCGGCTTGCGTGAGCAGAGGCACAGTCAGTCTGTGCCCGTGGCTGTGGACCAGTGGGAATCCAGGACAAGGCGGAGTGTTTTGTAGCATCTGCGCAGGCTCAGCCTCTGGACTGACCATCCCCGCCGGGAGTGCAACAGGAACCCAGGGCTCGCAGTTTCTGATGCAGAATTCTCAAACGGGCCAGCAGAAGAATAGGGAAGCGAGAAGCGTGGAGTTGCAGCCCACACCCCACAGCTGTGGAGACAAGAGCTGCTTTGCCAGGGGGTGCCACTGGAGAGCAGCAGGGGCTCTGTGGGAGCGTCAGAGGGTTTTTTTTTCTTTTTCCTATTTTTTTTCCTCTTCCTTTTCCCCCTTTTCTCTCAGATAGGAAAAATAAACTGCATAGATAAGTGCACACCCCCACCCTCCCTCAGAAACCTTGGCCCCCTCCCTGCCAGAGCCTGAGGCTGACTCCTGAAGAGAGGAGTAAGTCAGAACAAAGGTGCTTAGACTCCCTGGGGGTTGAGTAATCTACACCAGAAG
>NW_017733133.1:41328-63883 GCF_001890085.2 Hipposideros armiger
TCATGCAACTCAACACCAAAAAAACAAACAACCCAATTTAAAAATAGGCAAGGAATATGAAGAGACATTTCTCCAAAGAGGACATACAGATGGCCAATAGGCATGTGAAAAAAATGTTCAACGTCACTTAGCATTAGGGAAATGCAAATAAAAACCACAATGAGATACCACCTCACCCATGTCAGAATGGCTATCATCAATAAATCAACAAACAACAAATGCTGGTGAGGTTGTGGGGAAAAGGGAACCCTGGTGCACTGCTGGTGGGACTGCAGACTGGTGCAACCACTACGGAAATCAGTATGGAGGTATTTAAAAAAACTGGAAATGGAACTACCTTATGACCCAGCAATCCCACTCTTAGGTATTTATCCAGAAAAATCCAAGACATTAATCCGAAAAAATATATGCACCCCTATGCTCATCGTGATTCACAATAGCTAAGACTTGGAAACAACCAAAATGCCCATCGATAGACAACTGGATTAAGAAACTATGGTACGTTTACACAATGGAGTATCACTCAGCTATAAAGAAGGAAATAATACCATTTGCAACAATATGGATGGAACTAGAGAACATTATGCTAAGTGAAATAAGTCAGTCAGAGAAAGACAAATACCATATGATGTCACTTATACATGGATTCTAAAAAACTGAATAAATGAGAAATGTAAACAGAAATAGACTCAGAGACACAGAGGAAAAACTGAGGTTTGCTAGTTGGGAGGGAGTGGGGATGAAGGAGAAGGGGAAGGGATGAGACAATACAAACTGGTAACTACACTATAGCCTCAGGGATAGACAAGACAGTCTGGGGAATATAATCAATAATGTTGTAAATATTTTTTAGGGGGCAAGATGGACTCATGTCTTGTTAGGGAGACCACTTCATAGTTGGTGTAGAGGCCTGACCACCGCACTGTATATCTGAAGCTGATGTTGAAAAATAATGTATGTCAACTATAAATATATATACATATAGTCACGGGACATGGACTAGAGAGTGGGAATGGAGTCAATGGAATTGTAATAGATAAGCATGATATCGGGGGTGAGAGGGCAGTAGATGCGGCAAGGGGGGTTGTTACTTTGTGAGGGTGAAAAGGATAACTATTGCATTGTTCTGTAACACCTGAAACTAACAATAAAATTTTAAAAAAAGAAATCAAAGCACTACTTTCTTTTATCTTTTTTGTTCCATGAGTATATAAGAATTGATACAGGAACCTACTGAATAGCATAGATATATGAAAGTAGGATGGTTATATAGAATAAAATGATGACTGCATCTATATGTAGTGAAATTGCCCCAGTTGAGATTAAAATGTTTATTACTGAAGAAAAAACGTAATGTAAAAAAAAAAAATTGAATCCACTCAAACTCTGAAATGTATACAAGTTGATAAGGAGTAAACTTTCTTTAAAAATTTGTAATATCCATATTGCCTAGATTTTATTTAATGCAATTTCATTGATTAAAAACCTAATGAATTTGATTAAAAATTTGATGAAAAGATAAACGAGTCATATACAAAAAGAGGGTTACTTTCCTTTGTTCTTAGCTGTCCAAGTCCATCATTCGGATGTCTCTTTCTGGAGGACAAATGTTTGACTTTAGGCTATTCAGCTGATCAGGGAAATTATAATCCAATCTCTGTGGATTATAAAATAATTGGGCTCTGGTGTAAATGGAAAAGGTCTTCCCACATCATTTACTGTGATGCCCTCCACCTTAGTGTTCAAAGGGGCTAATAATCTATCTGGTCACCTTTCTGTCATTAGGACTACCTGGAAAGCTGAGGATTCTGATCATGTGACCATCCACCCATGAGATTATTCATAGACCAGGCTGGGCCAAGGCAGGTTGATGTCCTGGTTCCTTATCTAAATCTGCCTCTGTGCCAAGCACCACTGTACATCAGCAAGCAGTCCTCAGGCTGGGTCCCCAACAGGGTCAGGGCAACTTTGCTCCAGAGGATGAAGCCTGAGAACCAGGTAGGAATCCATACTTTTTTCTTGTGTATGTCATAAACCAATGCTGTGGGGACTTGTTCAGACTTCTGCTGGAACCAGGATGAATAGTGACCATTGGTGACCTCTCCAGTGCTGGAGCCACAGGTGAGAGTGAGTGTCCCTCCTGGGGACACAGTCAGTGAGGGCTCCTGACTCACCACAACATGCAATGAAACAGACATGTCAGGAATGAAGAAGGAAGGCAAAGGGATCCCTCCAAAGGCTGGTCTCTGAAATGTCCATGAACCTGGGCAGCGAGTGAGGAGGGGGAGCAGGAGGAGAGGAGTTCAGGTCATGGTGCAGATGTTTCAAGGATACTGGGGCCCCACAGCTGACACTGAACTCTCTGAAGTTTCTTTTATCTCCAGCAGCTCTCTGGGGGAAAGTTTTGTGTTTGAGTCAGTCATGCTTCATGTAAATTTGAACCCTTCAGTTCCCAACCCTCTTCCCAATTGCTGTATGTCCTCAGCTCAGGACTAGCTCCAAAGTCAGGAGGAGGCCTTGGGTGCCTGTGAGCTCTGAGTCTGCCCCTTGGGAGGAAGCACTTGCTGTAAACTCTAACACAAGCCAGTGAGCACCATTCAGGGGCCATTAAATCTGAATTTGCTGCAGGCCTGGCTCATCTCTAGCAGATTCACAGGGCCCCCTGGTGACATCTCCAGGAGAATAGTAACAGTAATGGAAACTAATTCAGAGCAGAAGGCCCCTTTTCTTTCAAATATGTGTTAAGCTTTTTCAAAACTTCACTTTATTAGGCAGGTAACACCAGACTCATTGCTTTTCTGTCTTTGCTAGTCTTTGTAATTTTCTTCTACAGTTGCGTTAATTTTCTCCACAATACCTGAAATTCCATCCAAGTGTCAACCTGTTCTTCAGCCCATCTAGTGATGTGCATAGTCCATCTATTTCCATTTTAATTTCTATAGTTTTCCTTCTGTTTGTATCTATAATTTATATTTCATTTCTGAGTTTTTCTCCTCCTCACTTTCTTCAAAAGTGCCCATGAGTGTTCATCAAAGTGATTTTGTGATTGCTGCTTTAAAATTGGTGTCATATAATTACAACATCTCAGTCATCTCAGTGTTTGTATCTGTTCATTGCTTTTCTCTCTCAAGTGAGGATTTTCCTGGTACTTGGTATGAGGACTGATTTTATTTCTGTGTATCCTACCTACACATTTGGGACATTATCTTCTGAGACTCTGGATCAAGTTTAGTCATCTTTTTCATTGGGAGATTCTCCTGCTGAGCTGCAGTCCAGGGCCAGGGGAATTTTACCTTCAGCTGCCCACTGGTCTGGCAAGTTGGAGCACTGACTCTCATGGTCTTGCTGTAGCTGACACCTCCTGGAGAACTTGGAGCCATGGTTCATTCTGACTTTTTGCCATCAAGTGGATATAAGTCCATGTGCTCAGCACTGGGTGACCTACATCACTCCCATCAACGCCAGTTTGCTCATGATCCCTGTGGACAATGACAGGAAAGGCTCTGGAAAGTCACTGCCTGGTGTAACAACTTGGAGGCCAAGGGTTAAGCATTTCAGCTCCACTAAGGCCCAGTGTCAAGTCAAAAGCTATTTCTCAAAAGGAAAGTAGTTGTCCTTACAGGATGATAAGGCCTTGCTCTAAAACCCTAAAGAAATGTTTTGTGATTAACTTCCAGGGGCCTTCCATGAGCTCCGAACAGAAACTGTCTGTCACTGGTACTTCAAGCACAACTGGGTCTGATGGGTCACATGGTCCGTGTGACAGAACAGCTTGCATGGCAGCCTGGGCCTGTTTCAGAGTCTTGTCTTTATCTGGGCACCACTGAAACCATCACCTGTATGGGTCACTAGGAGAATGGGCTGGGATAGCATATTATAATAAATATGGTGCCTAAAATCCAATGATTTCTACTAGGCATTGTGTCTCTTTTTAGTTTGTAAGAGGGGCCATATGCAACAAATGATCCTTCACATTAGAAGGGGCATCTTTTTGTGCCCAAACCACAAGGCTTCTAAAAATTCCACTGAAGTAGAAAGCACATGAATTTTGTGTGTTCATTTCCAACCCTTGGACATACACAATTCTCTTACCAATAAGTCTAGAGTAGTTGTTACTTCTTGCTTACTTGTTCCAAGCAGCATAACATCATCAATGTAACTGGCCAGTGTGATATTTTGTAGAATGAAAAATGATCAATTTTCTGTGGATTACATTAGTGTTGTTATGCAGTCTAATCAATTGCCTAAAGTTTTGTGCATATTCTAGCTAAATATCATCAACTATTTAATCTCTTATGAATAGCATTCAAACAATACCTTTCACTTCTCAATGAAAACAGAATTTAGAAAATATTTTACATACAAAAGTCCTTTAAAAGCAATATTTGTGGATTTACAGAATCTATATATACTGCTATGAATCCTGATGACATCCAATTTTTTCTAATACAAATAAATCTACTACTAACAGCTGTTGAATATCTAACATTTTGATTTTGAGCTGACTTGTTCAGTTGGTGAAACTATTATGATGTTACGTGTTAATGACTCTTGCAAACAATAATGACAGGATAATTATATCATACATAAAAACTTCTAACATCAAGCACCTAGCTTACTTATAGCTCATTCTACACAGCCACGTTACTAGAGATTTAAGAGCTAAGAACTATATTGATGAGACATTTGTAATTGCTCATGAGTTTGACATCCTATATAAATGAAAAAAAAATCCTGACTCTTTTGGAATCTATAATCTATTCAAAGAACTAATCCTTAATAGTGGTCCATGGAACACCTGAAAGGATACTGAATTTAAGATTGAAGATAACACTAATAAAAATGCTTTGTCAACATACCTGGTAGCATTACTGATGCCGTCAGTATTTATAGCAAAATTAATAGGAATTTCACCTTGTTTCTGGATAAAAACTTCAAACAAATAAAATAAACTGTTCTAAAAAGAGAGGGAAAGTGTTGATTCTCTGAAAACTCTCATAGCTACTTCCTGTAAACATCTCATGGTCTCCACATGCATATTATCTAGTGTTGTACTAATCTGGGATATAGAGGGAGGCATTTCATTTAATAACATTGACAGGGAATGTGATCATGCCTATTCTGGAGAATTTATGACAAAGCATGTAATTAGGCCAAGGATCAGAACACTTGTTCAAGGTCCATTTAAACACTGTCACATGAAGTTTATTGGTTTCAAAAATCCCAAATATTTTAGTATGATTTAATTATAGTTTATATTTTTTCTCATTAATATCGAGTTTTTTCTTCCTGAAAAGCTATTGGTCTAATTAACCTCTCTTCAAAGAATGTTAGTTATCCTTCTCTTTAAGTTTTACATAGATGTAGTAAAAATCTGATCTATAACTCAGAATTTATATAAACACTCACTTTGTGAAGTTATTACAAAATCCCCATGGCACTCCAATCTTGTCAGTTACTGTAAAAGGTTAAGGTCATGCACACACACATATGGTTAACTAGTAGAAGTTTAACTTCCAAAGAAGGTATTTTGGGTATGTGACTCTATGAAACCACCCAAAAAACAAGTTAGTGAGAGACATTCTGATAACAATCAGCCTTAAAACAGTGTTGGAAAGAATCTTTTCGGACACTTAGATTTTAACAGTTTTCTTGAGTACAAAATACTCATACCATAAAAGCCATCCACTGTAAGTGACCCTTCCAATATTTTTTGTACATATATAAATTTGTATAACCACAACCACAACAGCTCTTAGAACTTTTCCATCATGCCAATAATGTCCCAGTGCCTGTTTGCAGACAATCCCCACTCTCTCATTAGGGATCATGGAAAGGAGACTGAAGGGTGACTCATTTCTAATGTGATTTGGCAATGTGTAAAAGCTGAACTTAAATGCCTTCCAAGGGAGGTGCAACCCTTTTCTTCTGTGAATTTAGAAAATCCCTCAGGGACTCTACATTCTCTGGAAGGAGCAGAGTGCTCCAGACTGAATCAGGCACCCTGGACAAGCTCCAGTATGGGAAAATGTGGGACCCTCAGCCCTGGTGCCATTCCTCTCAGCTTGGTGAGAGCCCCTAGCTCACCTGTCCATCAAGGAGGGATTTATTCTCTGAGTAAGTGGAATGGGTGTCTGGACTCAGGCGGAAGGTGCTGAAGAGGATGGATTGAGCTTTGAAGAGAAACACAGGGTGGGACTGGAGGGAAAGGTCACCAGCTTCTCCCATGAGTGTCCTCAGGATGCCAGCAAGTGGCTTTTTCAGACACAAAGGGGACAGGGATCTGAGACTCGGATTAGAAAGTAAGCACAGCTTTGTGACAATGCATTTTCAGCCCCAGCACCGCAAAGCTGTTCTGAGTGATTGAGGGTGACTTCCCCACTATCCCTGCTGTGTCCCATCTGCCTGTACCTCCTGCTTTGCAGTGGCTCCTGTTTGCTGTCCTCTAGCCAGAATATTGGGACTCTCCATACCGCATTCTCCTGCATTCTTCCCTCCAAGTCACCTGCATCTGTAGAAGAGGGGAGAACAGAGAGAGGAGAAGAGCAATGGGAGACGTGGGTCCCCCACCCTCTGAGAACAAGGCTCCCTCCTGTCAGAGAGGAGGTCTTCTCTCGGGGTGAGCAGTGTTGGCTTCTCCCCTGCAGTTGCTGCTTCCAGGGAATCCTTTCTCCTTAAGGCAGAACTCGAGGTTTTCTTCTCCCAGAGCTCTCTCTGTCTGCCACGGTAGTGTCCACTTTATACTTCCAAGCTGTTCTGAGTTCCAGAAGAGGATAATGGAGGAAAAACTGATGCTAAGTTCACTGTTGACTCGGTGAAGTTTCATCATATGTGAAATGAGAGTAACCTAAAGACGTGCATTTCTAGAACTCCTGAAGAACAGTCCCACTTCTCAGGAGATGATCGTAATTCCTGAAAATGTGAGGTTTAAATAATTCTGTCCCACCCAGATGGGTCATCAGGTTGTCTCAGTAGATTGAGCTCAACTGCACCCACATTACTTAAAGGGCCAGTCCCGGGTCCTCTCCACCAATCCCATTCTTAGTCCCTCCTACCTGCAGATACAGGATTTGACCTTTCTTCTTCACCTCACCTGCTCCTCCCCTCATCTAGGTCTCCCAGTCTGATATATGGGTCAGCTCCACCCCTAGCTTGTTCCAGCTTCACTCCCTCCTCTTCCTCCTCCTTCTGTGTAGCACCTAATCTTTATAAACTTCATCATATTCCATATCTCCCTGTCAACCCCTCTAAGGCTCAAACATGTCATGTCTTGTCTACATTGTATCCTGATTCCTAGACCCAAGTCAGGCACATAGTAGGTGTTCATTAAATGGTGTGGATGCATATCATCTGGACAGTTGACTATCTTGAGTCAGACACAACTGGATCCTCTGTCCCTAGTTCTGTCCTGACTCACTAATTGCGGGAGACCGGCTCCCACAAGTCCAGGGGTTCCCTCAGGTGGAGACTGAGTCGGCGAGGAAAGAACGCGGCGACAGAGAAGCGCTTTTCAAGAATTAATGTCTCATTTTATTTTTACAGCCTGTCCTTTTTATACTGGGCAGGTAACTATTTACGTCATTGAGCTGTTTTTCCCAAAGTTGTTTTTCCACGTTTAAACCTTTACCCATTAGGAAATTGTTTTCTACATAGTTTCAATGTTCCTTCCTTCCTAGGGTCTATTTTCCTTAGAAGTTTGTTTTTCTCCGAATTTTACTTCCTCACGATGTTTCTATTACAGGGTACAGCCGGATCTGTTCTTCACTAATGACTAACTTATCCTAACTATGTTTCAATTTTTTCTGTTAATGGCCAGAGCTGAGTTCCTGCCTTGGCACTTAAAGGATGTTTACTACTTAGCAACTATTTCAAACACTACTGGCTAAACAGGATCTTTAAGAATTATAAGGTGCATAACTTGTCTATCACTAAGAATCTATCATTTAAGAAACTAACAGTAAAACAGAATTATCATAATATATCCAAAATGCACTTATTTAAAGAAAATAAAACAATTAATATAAGAAGGGGTATCAGATCTTTATCCTACTGGGGGCATCCAAAGGGGAATTTAAATTTTTCAAAACATAAAGCAGTATCTGTTTCTCAGCCAGAGCTTCAGAATTTGCCACAATAGCAGTGTGATAGGCCATGTCAGATACTGAGGTGCAGCCGGCTCCCAACAACTAATATGGACTAAACTGTGTACAATAAAAACTCTATGTTGAAACCTCAATCCTTAGTGCTACTGTCTTTGGGGGTCACACCTTGAAGGAGATTATTAAAGTAACCAAGGTCACAAGGGTGGTGCCTTAATCTAGTAGGACCTGAGTCTTCATAAGAAGAGGAAGAGAAACCAGGGGCAAGAGAAACACAGAGAACAGGCCATGTGAGGACTCCTGGAGAATGAAGTTGTCTGTAAGCCAAGGAGAGAGGCCTCAGGAAAAGCCAACCTGCTAACACCTTGATCTTGGACTTCCAGTCTTCAGAACTGTGAGAACATCCACTTCTATTGGTTGTTGTAATCACTACTGTTACTAGTGTTGCTGAGGGTCTCCTGTGGGTCCCTAGCCCCCATGGCACACGCTGTGGTTTTTGACACCTGTCTTTCCAACAAGAACAGTGTTCTCAGGGAAAGTGTCTCTGCTCTTGTTTACTGCTTTGCATTCTTTTTGCCCTTCATTGTCAGCCTGCTGAGTCCTTTTTTTCCCTCAATATTTTAAAGAAATTTTAGTCTATTAAATTTATATTTCTCAGTACAAAGAATGATATAAAAGAGAGGAATGGAATTATGTCTGGTGATAGGACTTGTGTTTTTAGAATCTAAGCCACAAATAAGTCTGACTTATTTATCATCATCTCAATAAAAGTACGAGAGAGGGGAAGGCATTGAAAATCATGAGGTTAACTGGGGCTATGAGCACATGATCATCTGAGAACCATCTGCTCAGTGGAGAGGTGATGCCCAGTATCTGAGAATTTAGGAGCTCCCCAAAGTTCTAATATCAGATGAAAGAGAGGAACCCAGATCTCTAAGGTTTCAGGGCTCAGGGCATTACCAGTAAAGCTCAGGCTGGTACCAGAGCACATATGGGAGCTGGACTCAGTGAGACCAGGTTTTCCTGGGTTACACTATGCATTTCTTCCTTTCTCATCCACAACCAGCAGCGCTGGAGACAATTTTGCTTTTGGAAACAAAGTCATTCTGTTTGCAATGAGAGATAAGTATCTCCAAAAGAGATACCTTCATCTGTCCCATAAAGATAGAGTTGACAGCATGAAGCCCTTTGGTTTTAGAAGCACAAGTGGTGGCAGAAGGTAAAACCTGAGTAAGTGTTGGTCATAGACAGGGACAAGGGAGTTGATGAGAAGACTAGGGAGTGCAGGGCAGATTTTATCATATGTCCCCATGAACAGGAGTCCTTTGTGGTGTTGGCGTTGTATTCAGCTCTACAACAGTGACCATCAGCCTTGTTCTCAGGCTGGAGTTCAGAGGTGGCCAAAAAGGTGCTGGTAACAAAACTGGAATGAGTGAATCAGATTCGCACCCCTGAAAGGTCCCTCACTGTTGTCCTAGGTCACAAAGGTGGGGTCTCTGTCATAGTAACCCCCAGTGTGTCTGTTGATCCCTGTACAGAAGAAGGTGACTTTGGATCTGGGCTCATCATCTGCTTCACAGTGTGAGTGACAGTAGCACATATTGAGGAGTTCCTGACTTTCACACAGCCAACTACCCCCATTCTGGATTGTTGGAAAGCTCCAGTGGGGTCTGAGAGGAGAGGACACTGTAAGTGCCTGTGGTCTCAGGAAACCCACTCACAGGAGTCCTATGTTCCTGTGTGGGGTCAGCTGTAAGAGTGTCTCATCCATGGACCCACTTCACCCCTTCCCTGGAGCAGACTCAGCATTTTCCCAGCCACTGTGGAGCGTCCCACACCCTCTCATGTCCTTCACAGAAACATTCTGGCCTCAGGCCACAAATCCTCACCTACTCTTGCCTAACTACCCTCTCCTGGACATCACAACTGAGAATGCTGATACCAATGAGGGTCCCAGACCAGCTCTGTGTCTGGAATTATTCCTGGGCCTGTGTCTCCACCCAGCATCTCACATCTTAGTTCTTCATCCGTGGGACACAATGTTCCTCAGGAGCCTGGGAGTGATGGGAAGGTCTCTGCTCTGACCCCTGGGAGAGCAGAGTCCATGCTGTGGAGGATGGTCCAGCACCTGGGATGGTCCCCCAGGCTCTGATGAAGATGGAAAGCTAGGACAGTCTCAATTTCTTTACCTCAAGGGAAAATGGGCAGCTCCAAAGCTCTGGTTTTATTACAGATGAATAAGTAGGTAATGTGTCAGTGTCATTATGAATACTTTGTTTTTAGTTTTGTTTCCATTTTTCTGAGAACTCAGATACATGGAATGAAAAAATGACAGTAGACCCATTATAAACCAAAAGGTACTCCCAAATATAGCTTTACATATATGCAATTTATTTTAAAATGTTCAATTTTCATGAAAAAAAGACTTGAGGAGGTTGAGATTTTTGTCCCACTGCCCCATCTGTGTGTGTCACTGTGAGTAGGACCACTGTAATATATAGCAAAGTAATAATCAGCTTCATCCTCAGGCTGGAGCACAGAGATGAGCAGAAGCCCTGCATTGGCCTAGGAGTCTTTGGATCCAGAGAAGCAACTGGGGACCCCAGATCCCAAATTTGTACTGGAGGAGTAGTACAGGAGATACCCAGGGAGCTTCCTGGCTTCTGCTGGAGCCAGTATATGGTATAGCTGCCAACATTGAAGACACTGCTCAGGGTGCATGTGAGTCTGGCTGTTGATCCTGGAGATGCAGAGAGGGAGGGCAGCTGAGTCAGCACAGGCTGGGAGAGGGAACCTGCAAACACAAACATAATGGATAATGAGGCAGAGACCAGGTAAAGGTTTTTTAAGCAACTGAGCATGAAAAGACTACAATTGGGAATTAAGACCTGATCCCCAAACCCTGTCCCTACCTGTGAAGTGACAGAGGAGCAAGAAGAGGACAGGGGTCCAGGCTATGGTGCACACAGCCCCTGAGCCCCACAGTTGGGCTCAGCTGCCCTAGGCTTCCTTTTGTTCTCCAGCCTCTGCCAGAGGAGGGGCTGTCCATGCAAATGTGTGTCCACCCAGTGACTGCCCAGCCACTCCTTCAGCCCTGATGCTAGAGCTCAGTTCACAACCCTATTGAGGAGGATGGAGGTTGGCTTCACCCCTGGAGACCCCTGGGAGGAAGCACCTGCTGAGACCACACAAAGGTCCTTGCTCAAGGGCCTTTGCCAAGCATGAGAAGACACAGCTGCTAAGTCCTCATCATGGAGTATAGGGCCTAGCCCCCAGGCCCAAGCTCCTTTAAGTGAATGGTCCTCACTGAGCAGTTGTGTAAGGACCACAGGGCAATCCCACAGTGCTTTCTGCTGGTCACAGGGCACACACCTCCCCATGGCCCAAAGACAGGGGAACCCTCCTTTATGAAGCTTACCAGGTCACTCTCTATCCACACATCCATGGTCTGATTCATATAATTAGACCTATTATGTGATTGAGCTATTTCACTTTGGGGTATTTATCTAAAGAAAAGGAAAATACTACCTCAAAAATATATATGTACCCCCATATTCATGGCAACTTATTTACAATAGCTAAGATACTGAAACAACCTAAGTTTTCATCAATGGGTAAATGGATAAAGAAGATTTTATATATATATATATATATACATTACAAGAGAAAAACAATTATAACTACATAAGGTGACAGATATTAAGTAGACTCATTGTTATCATTTCTTAATGTATACAGATATCACATCATTATGTACTACATCTGAAATAATATAATGTTATATGTCAATTATACCTCAATGAAAATCATATCTCAATAAAACTTGAAAATTATTTGAGTCACTTTATGTGTTAGAATGCTTAGAAAGCTATAAATATGTTTTTTAAAAATTTATAATCCACTATATGTGCATGGGAGTGGGGATAGAAAATCAAGATTACTGATAAATTTATAATTTTTAAAAATAGTTGATGGGGGCCGGCCGAGTGGCACGATCCGAGTGGCGCAATGGTTAAGAATTGACTTGGGATGCCAGAGGGCCCCAGGTTCGGATCCCACATATGAGGGCTAGTGACACTGCCCTCTACAGCTAAGATGCTGAACAACAGCTCAACCTGGACCTGGGCTGCCATGAGTCGCCGGTGACGGCGTAGGCTGCAGCCCCTGTGGCAGTGGGTTGCCATGGGCTACTGTGTGTAGCCAGCAGCCAACGTGAGCGGCCAGCAGCCGCAGTGAGTGGCCGTCCAGAAGCCGGCGACTGATCTGCCTTGCCCAGGAAGAGCGCAATGATGGTGCCAACTTGGGCCAATGAAGCAACATCCTCCACAACTAGACTGAAGAACAAAACGACAGCAACTTGTCTGTTCCCCTTCCCCCAATTCCCCAATAAAAATCTTAAAAAGAATAGTTGATGGATACAGGGGATCGCTAATATTCTCTAAGTTTTGTACGTTTTTGAACCTTTCCTTATTATAAACTTTAATTTATAAATTACATAAACAACTTACAAAAACTAAATTAACTGAATTAAAAAAAAGCATTTGAAAAGAGAGCATTCGGATCTTTCACAAATTAAAGTTAGATAGTAATAATATAATAATAATAATAATAATAATAATAATAATAATACTTGCATGGTTGAATTGGCATTAATCCTGGAGACAGAATTTTTACTTCCCCCTACTGTACCTCTTCCTACTGTTGCGGGGAACCCAAACAAAGAGACAGGACACCAAGGCATGGGAAGCAACCTTTACTAATGCCGGCACTGGCTCAGCAGATTTACATCCAGAGTCTGAGCCCCGATTCAGGTGGGACTCGGGGTTATATACCCTGAAGTTTTTAGGTTGGCAGCTAAAATTTATTAGAACATGTGGTCATTGTGCCAGCTCCTGACTGGCTCCTGGGTGAGGTAGGAATTTGGAAATATTAAACACGGAAGTCTTGCTGACCACATAGTCCAGGAATGTCTTTGTCTGAAGCCCGCACAAACTCCTTAGTGATCACATACCCTGGGAAAGCCTTTGTCTAGGGCCCACTGCCACACTACCTATGGAACATCAGCTCTCACCTGCCAAATCTCTGCTACCTCATTTCACACTTCTGGGGTGGGGGTGGGGAGCGTTCTCCTTTAATAGATTACAGACACACTATAGTCTTTACACTCAGAACACCTCCATGCAATAGCTGCCTTTCAGAGCTGCTCCATTTCTTGTCAGTTTTAGAGAAAACTGTGTAGCTCTCTGCCCCCTTCTCCCAGCTTACCTGCTCCCACTTTCTCCATTCACCTTGCTTTGCCTCAACTACTATATGACCCTATATGACACCTTCAACACTCACGTTGACTTTTTGTGGGCAAAAGTCAGTATCCTTCCAATGAATGTCCCTTTTACTTAAGTTTGTTTGGGTACTTTTGCTTTTAATATAATAAGAGTAATAATTAATTCATGACACAATCTCTTCTAGGAGGCGCCCCTCTCCTTTGAATTGATTTTTGTGTGCAAACATTGACTAAATCATTTCAGGAAAGTCTTTGAAATTAAGGAAATTATAGTTCAAAGATCAAATGATTTTCAAAATGGTAGCTATGAAGTAAAAATAAAGTCCCTTTAGTTCCGACCCTGTTTACAGAGTAACTACACTTTTATATATAATTGTATATAGGTATGTGGGTATACATATGTTTGTGTAAATATGTGTGTGTGGTATGTGTGTGTATGTATGTGTATGCATGGGTGTTTGCATACATGTATGTATGTGTGCATGCATTGTCTGTATGTATATACTGCATACATGTGTGTATATGCACATGTATGTGAGTTTGCATGTGCATATGTACTGCATGCTTCATTTAGGTTTGTTTGTTGAATACATTCCTGGTTTTTTCATGCATAAGCCAACACTATAATATATTATTGTATCCTTCCTACTTCACAAAAACTATAGCTACTGTACACAATTTTGAGTATCATGTTTTTCTCATAACCATATATTCACAGATATCTCCATGCAAATAATTTCCACATTTTTTTACAACTGTAACATGTTCCTATGGTTAGATGTTCCATACCCATTTGAAGGACATTAAGCTCTGAGATATAAGCTATGGAGCACTACATCAGATATCAAATAGCATTCTTCAGTATTTCAAACCATGAGCGTGTTAATCCTAGTATTTATAATATATTCTTTTCTTCAATCATTGTCTAAAGTATGTCATATTTTTATATAAAAACGAGGACCAAAGACTATTAAGAATAAACCCTAAAACAAAGAAAATTAATTAAATACCCACAAAGAAAACATAGCTGCTTAAAAAGCATGTAAAATACTAAACTTTAAAAGCAGACTAGGAGCATTCCTATACATAGGTGTTGGGAATGTGAAATGGAATGAACCATATGGAGTCATGTTCAACTACAACAGGATGAACCACTCGTCCTGTTTATGCTGGATGCTCCTGGTTTCAGCTCTAAAGTCCCATATTCCAGGTCACCCTTGGTCCTGAACAATATAGGTACATGGTCCCCATGTTGAACTTATGGTTGTTGAATTTAATACAAGTTTGTTATGTTTGAAAATATTTTATGTATGCAAGGTAATAATAATCAACAATTATTTTTACAAGATTATAACTTTTAAATGTAAAACTATACTAGAACTTATATTAAAAAATCATATTATGTGGTCATTGCAGCATATATTAATATGAATTCTAAGAAACATTAAATGACTTATCATTGTATTTAAAAACAACTACATAGGATTAATGATACATAAGCATGTACAATGATGAGATTTCTGGAGACAATTGAGAAAAAATTGAATCCACTCAAATTCTGAAATGTATACAAGTGATAAGATATAAACTTTTTTATGTGCTAAACTTTTTTATTTATTTATTTTTATTTGTTTATTTATTTTAAGTTAGAATGGCTATCAGAACAAGACAAATAACAAGTCTTGGAGAAGCTGTGGAGAAAAAGGAACCCACATACACTGTTGGTGGGAATGCAGATTGGTGCAGCCACTATGGAAGGCAGTGTGGAGATTCCTCATAAAATTAAAAATAGAATTACCATGACCCAGCAATCCCTCTCCTGGGTATCTACCCAAAATATCTGAAAACATTTATCCATAAAGATATATGTGCTCTGATGTTCATTGCAGTTTTATTTAAGGAGGCCAAGCCACAGAAACAACCAAAGTGTCCTTCGATAGATGATTGAATAAAGAAGTTGTGGTATATATACACAGTGGAATACTATTCTGCCATCAGAAAAGATGAAATAGTGCCATTTGTGACAACATGGCTGGGTCTTGAGATTATAACGCTAAGTGAAATAAGTCAGAAAAAGTCAAGAACCATATGATTTCACTGATATGTGGTATATAAAACTGAAAACAACAAAGGAACAAGACAAAAAATGAAGAAACAAAAACTCATAGACACAGACAATAGTTTAATGGCTACGAGAGGGTAGGGCAGGAAGGGGGTGGTAGAAGATGGTAAAAGGGATCAAACAAATGGTGATGGAAGGAGAACCTACCCTGGGTGGTGAGCACACAATGTGATATATAAATGATGTATTATAGAATTGTATACCTGAAACCTATGTAACTTTACTAACAATGGTAATCTCAATAAACTTTATTTTTAAAAAAGGAGTAAACTTTCTAAAAAGCATTGTAATATCCATATTGCCTAGATTTTATTTAATGAAATGGTATTGATTAAAAATGCAATCTGGGGCCGGCCGAGTGGCGCGATTGTTAAGAACTGGCTTGGGACACCAGAGGGCCCCGGTTCGGATCCCACATATGAGGGCCAGCGACACAGCCCTCCACAGCTAAGATGCTGAACAACAGCTCAACCTGGAGCTGGGCTGCCGTGAGTCGCTGGCGACGGCATAGGCTGCAGCCCCTGTGGCAGTGGGTTGCCATGGTACCGTATGTAGCCAACAGCCAGCGTGAGTGGCCAGCAGCCGCAGTGAGCGGTCGTCCAGAAACCAGCAACTGATCTGCCTCACCCGGGAAGAGCGCAATGATGATGCCAACTTGGGCCAGTGAAGCAATGTCCTCCACAACTAGACTAAAGAACAAAACGACAGTATGTTTTCTGTTCTCCTTCCCCTAATTCCCCAGCGCTGTTCCCATCCCTCCAATTCCCCAGTTAAAAAAAATGCAATCTGATGAAAAGGTAAACAAATCATATACAAAATAAGGGTTACTTTCCTTTGTTCTTAGCTGTCCAATTCATCATTGGGACGTCTCTTTCTGGAGGATAAATGTTTATCTTCAGCCTGGTCACCTGATCCCGTTCTTACTGTTCCCTGTGGATTATAAAATAATTGAGCTCTGGTTTAACTGGAAAATGTCTTCCCAAAATTATTCACTATGATTTGCTACACTTTAGGGCTCAAAGGGGCTAAGAATCTTTGGAGAGTCCTTCCTGTCACCTTTCTTTCATTGGGACTGCCTGGAGAACTGGGGCATCTAATCATGTGACCCTCCACCTATGAGATTATTCATAGACTAGGCTGAGCCAAAGTCAGATTTATGTCCTGGTTCCTCACCTGAATCTGTCACCATGTCAAGTACTACTGTACACCAGCCACCAGCAGTATTCAGCCATGTCATTGGCCAGGGCCCCCGAGAGGATCAGAGCATCTATGCCCTGAGGATGGAGCTGGAGAACCAGGCAGAGGTCCATGCATTTTTCTTCTGTATGTCACAAATCAATGTTGTAGCAACCTGTCCAGACTTCTGCTGGAGAGTGGTATTGGTGATTGCCCCAGTGCTGGACCCAGAGGAAAGTGAATGTCCCTCCTGAGGACACGGTCAGGGAAGGCTCCTGAGTCACTACAGTCTGAGAACTGGACCCTGAAATTAGAACAGACATGTCAGGAATGAGGAAGGAAAGCAGAGGGATCCCTCCAAAAGCTGGTCTCTGAAATGTCCATGAACCTGGGCAGTGAGTGAGGAGGGGGAGGAGGAGGAGAGGCATCCAAGTCATAGTGCAGAAATTTCAAGGACACTGTGGGCCCACAGCTGACACTGGACACTCTGATGGCTCTTTTATTTCCAGCAGCTCCCTGGGGGAAGGGTTTGTGTTTGAATCAGCCATGCTTTATGCAAATATGAGACTTTTTTAGGTCCCTCCCCACCCCCCAATTACTGTGTGTCCTCAGCCGAGAACCAGCTCCAATGTCAGGAAAAGGCCTGGAGTGCCTGTGAGCTATGAATCTGTTCCTTGGGAGTAAAAGCCTGATATAAACTCTGACTTGGGCCAATGAGTATGCATTTGTGGCCCATTAAATCTGAATTTGCTGCAGGCCTTGCTCATCTCGAGCAGTTCCACGGTGTCCCCTGGTGACATCCTCAGGAGATAGTAAAGGTAATGGGAATTATTCAGAGCAGAAGGCCCCTTTTCATTCAAACATATTTTAATCGTTTTAACATTCCACTTTATTAGTCAGGTAACACCAGACTCATTGCTTTTCTGTCTTTGCTAATCCTTGTTGGTAGTTTTTTTCTACAGATGCATTAATTATCCTCCCCAATACCTGAAATTCTATTTAAGTGGCAACCAGCTCCTGAGCCCATCTAGTGATGTGCATAGTCCATTTATTTTCATTTTCATTTATGTAATTATCCTTTGGTTTCTATTAATACTTTGTATTTCATTTCTGATATTTTCTTCTCATTTCTTTCAAGTGTCCACAATTGTTCATCAAGGTGATTTTGTAATTGCTGCTTTAAAATCGGTGTCAGTAATTCCAGCATCTCAGTCATCTCAGTATTGGTATCTGTGGGTTGCTTTTTTCACTCAAATGAGGATTTTCCTGGTACTTGGTATGAGGACTGATTTTATTTCTATGTATCCTGCACATTTCAGACATTGTATCCTGAGACTCTGGGTCATGTTTACTCTTCCTTTCATCGTGAGATCCTCCTGCTGGGGTGCATACCAGGGCCAGGGGAATGTAACCTTCAGCTGCCCTCTGGTCCAGCAAGTTGGAGCACTGCCTTCCATGGACTTGCTGACACCTCTGGGGAGCGTGGAGCTGTGATTCGTCCTGACTTCTTGCCTCCAAGTGGGTGTAAGTCCACATGCTCAGCTCTGCCTGACCTACATCACTCCCATTGAGGCCACTTTTTTAATGAGACCTGTGGACAATGACAGGAAAGTCTGGGAAAAGACCCTGCCTGGTCTAGGAACTGGGAGCCCAGAGTTTAGCATTTTATCTCTGCTAAGGCCCAGTGTCAAGTCAAAAGCTATTTCTGAAAAGGAGAGTGGTATTCTTCACAGGATGACAGGGCCTTGCTCCAAAATCCTAAGAAACTGCTCTGGGATTTATATGCAGGGACCTTCCAAAAGTTTCAAACAGAAATTCTGTCTGTCACTGATGCTTCAAGCACCACTCGGTCTGATGGGTCACATGACCCATGTGACAGAACAGCTTGCATGGCAGCCTGGGCCTGTTTCAGAGTCTTCTTTTTGTCTGGGACTACTGAAACTGTCACCTGTATGGGTCACTAGAAGAATGGGCTGGGTTAGCAGGTTATAATAACATGGTGCCTAAAATCCAATGATTTCTACTAGGTATTGTGTCTCTTTTTGGTTTATAGGAGAGGCCACATGCAAAAATGATCCTTCACATTAGAAGGGACATCTTTATGTTTATGCACCCAAAACACAGATCTAAAAATTCCAGTGAAGTAGGAGGCACCTGGATTTTGGTGGGTTCATTTTCACCCCTTGGACATACACAATTCTCTTACCAATAAATCTAGAGTAGTTGTTACTTCTTGTCTGTTTGATCCAAGCAGCATACCATCATCAATGTAATTAACCAGTTTGATATTTTGTAGAATAAAAAATGCTCAATTCCCCATGGATATTTTAGAACATAGGACTGGAGAGTTGATCTACCCATGAGGTGGGGCCAGTGAAGCTCTCTTAATGCCCTTGCCAGCTGTAAGAAAACTGTGTCTGGTGATCTTTACTAACAGGTATTTAGAAAAGAAGTATTTTCCAGATCTTAGCTACATAACATAAACCAGGGTATATATGCTCAAGAAATCAATTAATATAAAAATACATACATGTGGGTAGCTGCTGCACTTGGAGTCACTATCTGGTTAACTTTGCGATGACCCACTGGTGTTCTCCAAGGCCATCTGTTTCCTGAGCAGCCCACAATGGTGAGTTAAAGGGTAAGTGTAGGCATCACCACTCTCACAACCTCCTAACCCTTGATGGTGGCACTAACCTCTGCAGTCCCCCCTGAAATGCAGTGTTTGCTTTTTTGTTTATTATTTTCATAGATAATGTCAGTTCTAGTGGTTTCCTCTTGGCTTTTTCTACTTAACTGTCCCCATTTCAGAGGTCAGGGAAAGAGTATGTACATTCTGCTAGTAACTTGAAAACGTCTATTCCATTCATGTAATCGGGAACCAGGAAATAACCACAGGATAGGTTCAGAGACCCACCGTAACCACTGTGATACAGACCTGAGCCTAAACTTCACTGATCCTTTGACCTCTCTAAGCCCTGATGACTCCAAAATTTTGTCCCTGAAATCTCCATGAACCTGGGTAGGGAGTGAGTGGGGGAGGAGAGGAGCACAGGCCATGGAGGGGACCTTCCAAGGGTTCCCTGGTCCACTGTTGCTGGATTCTATATTGTTTCTCTCTTACCTGAGTGATGGGTGTATCTGTGTGATACATTATGCAAAATGAATCCATTTACACCCCACATCTTCAAAAAATTTCTGTGTCCTCAATGCTGGGTTCAGCGCCACTGTCAGGGTAGGGATGGAGATTTCTGTGAGCCCTGGGCCTGCCCTGTGGGAGGAAGTAGCTGCTGTTTCATCAGTTCAAAGGTCCATGTGGAAGTGTGGGGACCATAAGAACTTCACCCTGAGGGCTCCTCCCTAAACACACACTCACCTCAGAAAACTCCCATGTTGCTCCCTCAAGGATGGGAACAGTGGTTAAGTGCCCCATTTATGGCCACAGTTTATAAATTTAGGAATATTAACATAATCAGGTATGATTGTTGTCTCCATGTTCTATTCACTTTCAGGGTCTTTGTTTCCTGTCTTAAGTTGACAGTATAGTACCTTTGACTTTGGACAGTCATCACTATATTAAAAGCACCTTGTTGATAGTGTATCCTCCACCTCCCCCAAAAAAGTCAAGATCTATGGTTTTTTGTTTGTTTGTTTTTTTAAAGATTTTTTATTGGGGAACTGGAGGGAGGGGAACAGTGCTGGGGTGTTGCCTGACAGCCGAATTCTATAAACACTTCCCCCTGCATTTAGCCTCTCATCCCATTAGCTATGAGAGAAAAGTCTTGGATGACCGGAGGCAGTAATATCTCTGAGGGAGTGCCTCGGTATGACCGGAGGCCGATAAGACTCCCTCTGGGGAGTGTCTCAATGTGTATTGGGACCTGTTGGAATGCTAACAGTTAATCTCCTCTGGGAGGACACAGTAACAAGGTGTCTTGGGGCTATGTGGTGGATATGTGAAGGCATAGCATATACTGGAACATAATGGATATGTTAATGGAAAAGGCTTTGAGGCACAGACCTCCAACGGATGCTAATTTGATTAACAGCAGTTTTAATTCTCAATAAAAAACCAAGCGTCGACCCGATTCGGTGGCTCAGTCTATTTCTGAAGGCTGAGTCCCTTGGTCTCGCACTTAAATATTACTTCTGTCTCTGTCTCTTTATTCAATCTGCGTCGCTCCTCTCGTGTCCCATTTGCCCTTGCTATGCAGGACGAGACATCTGGCGCTCAATGTGCGGCTCGAAGAAGGGAAGGAAGACTCCGAGTCTAGGTGAAATTCACGGCGCAGACCCCAGGACGGGCCGGCACTCTACTTGGTGAGAAGTAGGGAAAAAGTTTTGGGGAATTATATCGGGGTATCCGAAAAATAACCTTATTAACAAACTCTATGTATGTGAGAGTGTGTATGTGTGAGTGATTGATTATAGTTTCAAGATCTTTTGATCGCAAAACTTGCGTGGTCTCCCACCTGCGATTCCGTAATCTGTTGTAAGGCATAACGGTGACTGAACATTTGTCTTCAGACACTTACTCACCAGTCCGGGGGGTTATACCGGAGCACTTTCAGCCAAGACAGACTTAGTCCCACGAGGGACGTGGCCAGGCGAGCATCTGAGTGATTAATTGAGTGAAAGTCCTTTCTTTTCTTTTCTTATATAAACTAACATGGGAAACTCAGAGAGCCGTTATAGACCTTACATTTGCCTCCTTAAACAATTATCAAAAAAGGGAGGGATGAAAGTATCAGAGAAAAATTTAGAAGAACTTTTAAAAATTATTGAAACCCATTGTATTTGGTTCTTGGACTTGGGCACAATAGACTTAAATCAATGGGAAAAGGTAGGGAAAGATATTTCAGAAAAACAGCCTAATGGAGAGGACATTCCAAACACGATTTGGGAGACTTGGAGACAGGTCCGGTCGGTTTTAGAGCCTTTACATACTGACACGGAAGACGAGGAGGAAGGCAAGGATCCCAAGTGTAAGAGCCGTATTGATTCCTCAGAGGATGAGGCAAGGGAAGAGGAGTCTGTAGAAGCACCTACAGTAGTTCCAAAAGCATTATATCCTTCTTTAAAAGACGATCTGTCAGTTTTACGTGGCTCGAGCCCTAACACCTGTCAGAGTTAAATTTCCTGATTGTTCTATCATTCATTATATGGATGATATTCTCTGTGCTGCATTCTCTATGAAGCAGTTAGCAGCTTTCTTTGAATCACTTCAAGTTCACCTGGATAAGGCAGGGCTATGTATAGCCCCTGATAAAATTCAAACAACCACACCAGTTAAATACTTAGGAACAATTGTTGATCGACAGACTATTAAACCACAGAAGATTCAAATTAGAAAAGATCAGGTTTCAACCTTGAATGACTTACAGAAGTTGTTAGGGGATATTCATTGGCTACGCCCAACCTTAGGAATTCCAACTTGTGCTCTCAGTAATCTGTTTAGCCTTTTACGAGAACCATCTCAGCTAAATAGCCCTTGTAAATTGACTCCGCAGGCTATAAAATAATTAGAACTTGTAGAACAGAAAATACAAGAAGCTCAGACCCAGCGCATTGATCCTTATCAACCTTTACAGGTTCTGTTTTTTTCTACACAGCATTCCCCAACAGCAGTTTTAATTCAGCAAAAGAAACTGGTTGAGTGGCTTTTTCTACCTAATAATTTTGTTAAAACACTCCCGACTTATGTAGAATTAATTTCAGAATTAATATCCAAAGCTCGTACCCGTGTCCTGCACCTTTGTGGACAAGAGCCTTATCAGATCGTAGTTCCCTTTAAGAAACAACAGATTAGTAATCTAAACACTCATAATGAGTCTTGGCAAATCACTCCTAATACTGGCATTCCTTACAACCCACAAG
>NW_017733133.1:63978-65207 GCF_001890085.2 Hipposideros armiger
GACTATTGTTACTCTGAAATGTGATTGGAATACTTCCACTCATTGTATAACTCCTTTTTCTTACAACCAAACACGTACCCCTTGGTCGAAGGTACGCGCTCATCTCTTGGGTCATGTGCCCAATCTTACTGTTGACATACAACAACTGCAGCAAGAAATTGACCAGATGTCATCTGCTAATCTCCAACTTCTTCCTGAAGAAGATACTTTGTCCGTGGCTGCAGATGGATTGTCTACTTTGAATCCACTTAATTGGATAAAAAACCTCGGTGGAGGTTTTGCTGAAACCTTTGTGTTTCTAATTATAATTTTGTTTCTGTTTTGCTTAGTCCTCCGGTGTGGCCAAAAAACCCTCCGGCGAGCAATAGATGAAGAAACTATGAAGTCCGTGTTCCTCTCTCTACAACAACAGAAAGGGGGAGACACAAAGGAGCCACCTTAAGTGCAATTAGCAAAAGCCATGTTTACTTTAAAATTTTTGAACTCATATATGTATTGGCTCTGTTACACCATGTCTCTCTCTCACAGAGCAAACTTGGACTACTCCAAGTGGAAAAGAAAATAATATCTTTAAAGATTTATGATTTCTGGCAAAGGATTTGTCACCCAACAATCAAGTACCCATAGTTTTCCACCTTCCATTCCTACTTGCCCTCTTATTAATTCTTGGGACAAGAATCAATCCTGAATTCACTGGGATGAGTGTCGGGGAACCTTAGATAGAATAATTATTAATAATACTTTGGAAACAATTATTGACTGGGGACCCTTTGATCCTGCTCTTCAAGTCTATAACATTAAAGAATGTTCAGAACCACAACAATTAAAAGATCAAATAATTGGAAATAATTTACCTAAAATTGTTAAGACTCCTTCTAATATTTTATGGAAGGAAAGAGTCTTAGCCCCACCTCAATTGAGAATGATTAGACCTATTAGAGGTCCGTTTCAAAGAACATTATGGAAGGTCACTTTAAGCATTGGACCTAATAAATTATGGAAAGGGAATCTCACTCAAAACAGTAATAGTTATACCTTTCAGTATGAAAAAACTGGACACATATATTTACAAGTTTGTCTTAAAAATCCATTTGTGTTTCTAATAGGAAACTTTACTATTAATCAGAATTTGAAATTGGTTGAGTGCCCGTTATGCAGATTGTTTACTTGCCTTAAGTCCTCTACTTTTAATTACCCTCAGGATCAGATGATGATTTTGAAACGTAGAA
>NW_017733133.1:66532-68839 GCF_001890085.2 Hipposideros armiger
GTGTGGCCAAAAAACCCTCCGGCGAGCAATAGATGAAGAAACTATGAAGTCCGTGTTCCTCTCTCTACAACAACAGAAAGGGGGAGATGTTGCCTTACAGCCGATCCCACGACCACCCCCTCTGCATTAGCCTCATACCCTGTAGTCGAGAGAGTGTCTCGGAAAACTGAGGCCGGATGGAATGATATCGGTTGTCTCCCCTGGGAGGACATGTAACAGAGTGTCCTGGGGCTGTGCAGTGATGTATGAAGGCATAGCATTTGTTGGAGTACAATGGGGTCAGGTAATGGGAACAAGCCTTAAGGCACCCATGTATACACGGTTAATGATTCACAGTTCTGCAGTTTACTTCTTTGAAGATTCTCAATAAAAGCCATGCTCTGACCCGATTCGGGGCTCAGTCTTTCTTAGGCTGAGTCCCTTGGTCTCGCTCTTAAATCTGACTTCTGTCTCTGTCTCTTTATTCAATCTGCGTCGCTGCTCTCATGTCCCATTTGTCCTTGCCACGCAGGATGTGACACGGGTTGGTTCTCTCAGACCCGGCACAGGAGTATGCTTTAGGTTCGGCGTCGAGAGGCGTACGGGTGGAGTAGGGCGAGTGTTTGATTTGTGGTGGACATGCTTAGGGTTCCAGGCATGGGATAATCTTTGGATTTGGGGTTCGAAACACGGGGTAATGGAGAAGTGTGTGTAGAGAAAAGGTTTTAGAGGGAAGGTGACATTAGGGAAAAGTTTTTAGGGTTCGCATACGTGGGACAGTTACTTTTTCGGTTTGTGGTCAGCGATGTTATTCAGGTTCAGGGCAGGTTCAATGTTTTCAGGAATATGGCTGACTCCTCAGACTGCCCGGAGTGGTCACAACGAGAAGTTCCTGGACACCGGCAAAAGAAATACTCAAAAGCAGGCATAGTAGCCCGAAAAATGTCCGCTCTTGGGAGAGAAGTTGCGAACCGGTTTGGCAGCACTCGTTTGTTTACATATAGCCTCGCTTTTGCGGGTACAGGAACGGGGAGGGCGCTGAGGTGGGTAGGGCAGTCTAGCTAAGGATGACTCAGCAATTTTCCACTTCCGGGTTGGGTCCCTCAGCCCTAGCACAGGATTAAGCTTTATGTTTGTGGTTGAGGGGCACAGGGAAGAGGTAGGGTGTGTGTTTGGATTTGGGGGGACATTCTGAGGGTTCCGGGGAGGAGAGATACACTGAGAAATTTTTGGGTTCGAAATAGGGAGTAAGAGAGATGTGTGTGTAGCATTAAGGTTTTAGAGGGAAGGGTATGATAGGGAATACTTTTTAGGTTTCGCTGAGGAGGGATAGTTATATTTCAGGGTGGGGATCAGGGAAGCTGTTTCGGTTCGGGACAGGTTCAGTGTTGTCAGGGACATGGCTGTCTCTGCGTATCGCCTGGTCTGAGCGTGATGGCAAGTCACGGGACAGTGGCAATAGAAATACTAGAAAACGGGAGTAGGGGCCTCAAAACTGTCCCCTCTTGGGAGAGACGTTGTGAACCCGTCTGGCAGCACTTGTTCGTTTCATATAGCCTTGCTTTTGTGGGTGCAGAAACGGGGAGGACGCTGAGGTGAGGTGGGCAGTCTAGCTAAGAATGACTCAGCAATTTCCCACTTCCGGGTGGGTCACTCAGCCCCGAGCCCGGGTTCCGCTTTATTTTTGGGTTTAGGGGTCATCGGGGAGGGTTAGGCCGAGTGTTTGGATTGTGGGGGACATTCTTATGGTTCGGGGAGGGGATACTGTTAAGAATTTATGGGTCGAAACAGGCTGTAAGAAAAAGGTGTGTGTAGGATTTAGATTTTAGAAAGAAGGGTGTGTTAGTGACAGGTTTCTAAGGTTTGCTGAGATGGGAGAGTTACTTTTTCGGTTTGCTGTCAAGGACGTTGTTCGGTTTCTGGACAGTTTCAGTGTTTTTAGAGACATGGCTGCCTCGTTGAACCGCCCTGAGTTCGCGCGACAAACGTTCCTGGTTAACGGAAAAGGAAATACTAGAAAGTGGGAGGACGGGCTCCAAAACTGTCCGCTTCTGAGAGAGACGTTTTGAACCCGTCTGGCAGCACTCGTTCGTTTACATGTAGCCTCGCTTTTGCGGGGGTAATAAGGGGGAGGGTGCTGAGCTGTGTTGGGCCAGCCTAGCTAAGGATGACTCAGCAATTTTCAACTTCCGGGTTGGTCTCTCAGCCCCGTCACAGGGATACGTTTTATGTTTGGGGTTAGGGGGCATAGGAGAGGGGTTGGGCGAGTGTTTCGATTGTGGTGGACATTCTTATGTTTCCGGGGAGGGTTACTCTTAGGAATATTTG
>NW_017733133.1:69144-70265 GCF_001890085.2 Hipposideros armiger
TGTGAGGCAAATGCTTAGGGATCCAGGCAGGGGATACTCTCTGGATTTTTGGTTTCAAACAGGGGGTAAGTGAAAGGTGTGTGTAGCGTTAAATTTTAGAGGGAAGGCGATGTTAGGGTCAGGTTTTTACGGTTCGATGGAGTGGGAGAGTTACTTTTCAGGTTTGTTCTCATTGACGTTGTTCGGATTCGGGACAGGTTCAGTGTTTTCAGGGACATGGGTGCCTCTGCGGATCGCCTGGTATGAGCGCGATGGCAAGTCATGGGAGACTTGCAATAGAAATACTAGAAAATGGGAGTAGGCACCCCAAAACTGTCCCCTCTTGGGAGACACGTTGTGAACCACTCTGGCAGGACTCGTTCATTTACATATAGCCTCGCTATTGCGGGTGCAATAACAGCCAGGGCGCTGAGATGGGTCGGGCAGTCTAGCTAAGGATGACTCAGCAATTTTCCACTTCCCGGTTGGGTCCCTCAGACCCGGCACAGGGGTATGCTTTATGTTTGGGGTTGAGAGGCGTACGGATTGAGTAGGGCGAGTGTTTGATTTGTGGTGGACATGCTTAGGGTTCCAGGCATGGGATACACTTTGGATTTTGGGGTTCGAAACGGTGTAATGGAGAGGTGTGTGTAGAGTTAAGGTTTTAGAGGGAAGGTGATATTAGGGACAGGTTTTTAGGGTTTGCCTACGTGGGACAGTTACTTTTTAGGTTTGTGGTCAGCGATGTTATTCAGGTTTGGGACAGGTTCAAAGGTTTTAGGGGTATCACGGCCTCGTTGGACGCCCGGAGGGGTCACGGCGGGAAAATACTGGACACCGGCAAAGGAAATACTCGAAAGCGGGCATAGTGTCCCGAAACATGTCTGCTCTTGGGAGAGAAGTTGCAAACCCGTTTGGCAGCACTCGTTTGTTTACATATAACCTCGCTTTTGTGGGTGCAGGAACGGGGAGGGCGCTGAGGTGGGTAGGGCAGTCTAGCTAAGGATGACTCAGCAATTTTCCACTTCTGAGTTGGGTCCCTCAGCCCCGGCAGAGGGTTAAGCTTTATCTCTGTGGTTGAGGGGCACAGGGAAGGGATAGGGTGTGTGTTTGGATTTGGGGGGACATTCTGAGGGTTACGG
>NW_017733134.1:0-4406 GCF_001890085.2 Hipposideros armiger
GAACTGTTAACTATCCTGCACCCACCTATGTAAAAGAAGTGCCTGTCTCTCCAATTTACTTTTATCCAATCCCAGAGATTTCCCTGCTTTGCTTTCTCCCACCCCCTTAACCTATCACCAATGGATTTCAAGTAACTTTCCTCCTTTGATTTTATGTATAAAATAAGCTGCAAACCGCCATTTCGTGGAGCATTTTCTCAATCTGTTGCGATTTTGCTTCCCGGCAATTGTCAGTTTGGTTCAAATAAACTCTTACAAGCTTTTTCTTGTGTTAGGCACAGCCGGAGAAAAGAGTCGCGGGAGACCAAAATTGGCCTGTTAGAATTTATTTGGCGTTTTTGAGCTGCAGGACGTCAGTCTAGAAAAGACCATAACCTCCCCGAGCAAATAGGGGTATGGAGTTTTATAGGAGGTACACTAGGCTGTTCCCCTTTCAATGCTTCAGGGGCTTCTTACTTGCATTGTTTCTCGCAACAAAGCGTTTCAGGGTATGACCAAGCCCTCTGGTTCCACATCCTGGTGATGCAGGATATTTCTTGTGCCAGGGCCGTGGTCTCGTGAAGTCAAAGAATGGAGACATGAACCAGAGAGGTAAAGTTTGTAGCAGAGGATAGTTTTATTAGAGCAAGAGAAAGGGAGAGATGTACCCGGAACTGGGATGCCCACTAGCTAGGGTAAAAGGCTTGAGTTTTATACTTTTCTTTTTTCCTGGGAGGAGGAATGCTGGAATGCTGATGCCTGTTATTAAGGTGTTTATCATATTTGTTCTGTCGCTCAGTCTTGGGGAGGCCTTTCGTAATGTCCTCCAAAATCGCTTTGTTGCTGTGGGGCATGATTGATGTCTCTGTTCCAGTATAAGGGAGTTATAATTTTAAAAGAAATGGCTAGTGTTTTATCTTTGCTCAGTCTACCATGGATTTCCTGACTGCCAGATGTTATACTAACTAACTTGTCTTACTGGCCCCCCAGGCCACCTTCTGGACCACCCAGGTCCACTGATCAAAAGCCCCTAGGAGACAAACACAGCTCAGCAGATACAAAGTACAAAGAAGACAAGATGGTTTCAGGATAAGGTGGTTTCTACATTCCCGGTGGCTTCTCCAGCCCTAAGGCAAATACAAGCCGGCAGGTTCAAGGTACAAAGCAAGACAGGATGCCTTTTAGGATAAGAAGGTTTCTGCTCCTGGCCTAAATATGGCCTAACGCACAGGACTACCCAGAGATGAGGAACTCAAAGGGGTGGTTAGAACTTAGGTTTATATATCATTTTAGGCTAAAACAAAGGAAAAGCAGTTTGGGTCTTTTGGGCAAGGAAGTCAAGTATGGGAAGGTGACCAGGAAAAGTATGGTAAACAAAGTTTAAGTTAAAAAAAATTTTTTTTTAAATTTATTTTTCAATTACAGTTGACGTACAATATTATATTAGTTTCAAGTGTACAACATAGTGGTTAAACATTTATGTACCTTATGAAGTGATCACTCCAATAAGTCATCTGACACCCTACATAGTTATTACAATATTACTGACTATTAGTAAAGTTTTACAGGCAGACTTAAGTTGGGAGAGGGAAACATCTCTACAAGTGTAAATTTCCTTTATAAATGTAAATTTCGTTTAGAAAAGGAAAACTTCCATCCTGACTTTGGAGCTTTTCCTGCTCCTGTTTCTCAATGGCCTTTAGCTTAAAATAATTTATATGCCAAAGTGGCATTATTTTGAGTGACATATTCTGGTAGCCCTCAGGTGCTATCTTTGTTCCACCTACACTGGGCTATCTGTTCTGTGAACTATCCAAATGGGTGCCCATCTGAGGGCCTTTGCATTTGTCATTCCCCCAGATTCTTTCATTCGTTAATATTTGGGGGTCTCAGTTCAAATATCACCTCCCTTCACTAGCCACCCAACCTGCTTTTCTTCACAGCACTTATCATCTCAAAATTATTTATCTGGAAATGGCTGAGATGCTCATGAGGTTCACTTATCCATTCCAGGGATTAATTAGTGATTGGGGCAAGTGAGGGGATACAAGGGCAAAAAGGGTTTTTCCTGCTTCAACCATACACATTATGAAGATGCAAGACTGTATTAAATGACATGATAGAAGGAGAAGGACCATGGGGTTCTCAGGAGAAAGAAATTACATCTGGGTGGGAGGATCATGGAAAATTTCATAGAAGTATAGCCATAGTTGGTAAAAAAACATCCAGCCTAAGAGAAAGCTTGTAAGAGTTTACTTGAGCCAAACTGACAATTGCTGGGAAGCAAAGACTCAATGGACTGAGAAAATGCTCTGGAAAATGGCCATTGTGCAACTTATTTTATACATTAGAATCAAAGGAGGGGGATTACATAAAATCTATTGGTTTGTAGATTAAGGGGGTGGGAGAAAGCAAAGTGGGGAAATCTCTGTAATTGGATAAAAATAAAATGGAGAGGCACACACTTGTTTTACATTGGTGGGTACAGGATAGTTAATAGCATTTTACAGCACACAGAGATAGTATTTGGGGAATAAGATAACAATGAGGGATTTTGTAGTTTCCTGCTCTGGTGTGGTGGGTTGTGTCCCCTGGGGGGTCCAGAAAGGGATTACTCTTACATTCCAAGGGTATGCTATTTTAGATGCAAAAGACAACAGATAGGCTCACTTAAGGTAAAGATTGACCTTTGTCAAGGAAGATACAGGCTGAGGATGTGACTTCCGGCCAAGGCCCACCTTAGTTAAGACTTTTTATGTTCATACCATCTTATGTGGTTATTTTCAGTCTCCTGAGCTTGTCAGGTTTAACATATAGCCCCTTTTCCGTCCACACCATGAAGGATAGCCAGAGGACTTAAACTTTATTTAACTAGGAGTAACAAAGAAAGAACTAAAAGTCAATTCCAGTAAGAGAGAATACATAGTCCTTAAGTCAGCAATCATTAACATAGTCTATGGCCTCTAATTTTTCTTATATTTATTCTAATTATTGAAGAAATATTATAGAAAAAACAGGAACTACAAAACATATAAGGAAAATAATAATTCCCCCTGATTCTGCCATTCAGTGCTTATGTTTTGGTATAAACCTGTTTCCAACACAGTTGCCACATAGTTATTTAACTTAAACTGAAATAAAATTGAAAACATTATTCTCATTTCTGCATCACATCCTTATTTCTGTCTTTTCATTTATCATCGCTGTATCATCCTTTACACCTTTCTAGTTATGAAACTTGTCATTCCCTTTAGCAACACAATGTTTTATGATATTAACTTTNATTTCAGGTGGCATTTATTTATCCAAGAGTTAGGTCTGGAATGGCCTGGAGGAATGTTGGGCTACAATGATTACAGTTAATAAGCTCAAGTCACAGGCTTTTGAGTAGATATTTGAAGCAGGGGTGAGAGACATTCTGTGATTTAGGCTAGGAGCAATCTTTAGTTTAGGATTAAGAAACTGATTTGAAGAATCATTAAGACCAGGGGCTAAGGAGCTAAGAAACTAGGGAAAAGAAGACTTAAACTTCCTATAGTGAGGGACTTAAAATTTCTAGTGAGGGGGCTCTCCTGTATCAATCTGCACTTCTATATTCTGGGACCTAGGTGTATTTCCTATATTACTATGGTATATATATAGTATACTACATTATATTACTGTAAGTGATATTGTGTCCTCGGAGCACTGAATCAGGAGGCACATTAATAATAAGGGTTTGTACCCTTATTATTAAGCACATAAATAAGGGTTTGTACCCTTATTGGTGCTGCTAGGTGGATCACTTTATGAGGCTGCATTCTCTCTCCATTGTAAAGTGCCTTTTTCCCTTTATAACTAATAAAATAATCTGTGGGGTGGTATTCTGAGACTATGACTATCCTATTCCCCTAAAGCTTTTTGTCCAATAGTTCTAGCATCCACTCCTACATTTACTTGGCATCCTTCTGTAGAGAGGAGCTTCCTTCCTTTCTACCCTGCTTTTGTTTCCTTTTAGTATCACCCTGGTCTCATGGATTTTTTTTTTAACATCATTGTGTTAAAATACATTAATGTCACTAAGAATATCTGTTTACCTTCCTCAGTGAAGGGAGAGCTCTAATTCACAATGTTTTTCTAGCAGGTGGTCTTCATTCTACTGAGCTTTACAATTACCAACCTCTCAAAAATAATGCTTTTGTTATTTACCTCCTGGTTCCTGGAAGGCCAGGTCTGTGTTCATTTGCAAACACTTAATTGGCCAGCACAGATCAGCCAGTGGTGTTGCCTGGATCCCAGACAGTTTTTACCCATGGTGCATGCAGTCTCACAAAGGGCTGGTGATGCTTCTGAGTCAATCACTTAACCAATATTTATTTAACCTTTATAATCAATGAGACACTCATCAGATTCTCAAGAAGCTTACACCTAGCCCACCAAAAAATGTC
>NW_017733134.1:9876-11280 GCF_001890085.2 Hipposideros armiger
TTGATTCCCGAGTCGTCCAGCTCCTCCAGTGGCCTCCTACCGCTGCTGGGCTTGGCCAACTTGGGATCAGACCTCAGCTCTAGCGTGGCCGCGGGCGGATCGCTCCAGCTTCCTCATCTACAAAACGGGAAGGCATCGCCGGCTTCCAAGGATTAAAGCCACACCCGGCCGCCCGGTTTCTCCGGGGTCCCTCCTCCCCTTCCCTACGGCCCCGCCCCACTCTGGGTCCTCCCCCCGGCGCAGGGCGCAGGGCGCAGGCGCGGCCCCGGCCACCCGGCGGAGCCGCAGTGCCCAGCGCCCCAGCTGCCGCAGCATCTTCGGTGTTCGCGTCTCTTATCGTCTCTCTTTTTCCTCGTCCTCCTGCTCGGGCCGGCGCGATGGCGAAGCCGCTGAAGGACAGCGAGAAACGGAAGCAGATAAGCGTGCGCGGGATCGCGGGGCTGGGCGACGTGTCCGAGGTCCGGAAGAGCTTCAACCGGCACCTGCACTTCACGCTGGTCAAGGACCGCAACGTGGCCACGCCTCGCGACTACTTCTTCGCGCTGGCGCACACGGTGCGCGACCACCTGGTGGGCCGCTGGATCCGCACGCAGCAGCACTACTACGAGCGCGACCCTAAGGTGAGGCGGCCGCCGGAGGGGGAGCCCGGGCCTGGGGTCCCCGCGCTCGCCCTGCTGCGCCCGCTGCCCCGCCCCCCAAAAGGGAAGCCCTTTGCGCCCGGTCTCTGGAGCCACAGTCCCCTGAGAAGTGACAGCAAAGCGTTGCGCGGCTCCCCATAAAGAGGCACGTAGGGCCAGTGCCTACAGAATGTGTCTAAATTGAGCGCAGCTGTTCGGTCCGCCCTCGCCGCCCATCGGGGATCCACGCACTGGCCTCTCGCGGAGGAGAAAAGCCTCGGGTGGGGCCTCCTGCTCCCCCACCCCCACCGCATTTCCTTGGGGGTCAGCTAGCTTTATAAACAGGCCTGGCCCGGTACTTCCCCCCGCGCCACTCGGTGCGCAGAGCGGATTCTGGCTGTCGTCTGCATCCGTGGCAGACGAAGCCCCAGGGGGTCTGGTCGTTGGCCCCCTCTGCTCAGGGCCGAGCTCGCAAGACACTTGATGCGGGACTATGGCCTTGCAGAGCTCCGCTGCGTCCCTCAATTCCTGAGCCCTGGATCCTGGCGGAATTATATGCCCTGTCCCTAGCTGTGTGCTTCCGTGATGGCTGCAGAGTCGGGGCTTTCTCTTACCCCGGCCCCACCTTGGTTTTTCTGCAGCAGCGTATGGGTAAAAAGGGGACTGGATAGTTTATGAGTTGGAAGGGGGTGAACTGTCATCTGCAGGAAATCGTGGGGCTTTTTTTTTTTTTTTTTTTTTTGGCTAGACAGCGATTAGAGGAAAATCGTTGGAGATGCTTTCTAAA
>NW_017733134.1:12458-18724 GCF_001890085.2 Hipposideros armiger
AGCTCATCCCGGGCCAGGCATCAAACCTCTGTTGCTCAGAGCTTGCACTCTTGAGCAAGCTCTTAACCAGCTGAGCCACTTGGCTGGCGCTTAGCCTTCTTCTAATTTAGCATGCAACACAGTGTAGAAAGAAGTGGCACCAAATGGCTAAAACAGGTTATTACAACAAAGGCTTGGGATGACTGCCAGGGAAACTGTCCAGGAGGCAGTGGCTCCCGCAGAATTCCCTGTTGATGGCAGAGCTCTGCCTTGCAACATCATTATTATTGTCCATGTAGCAGATGACAAGGGTATGGCTTTGACTGCACATTCAAGGGCATTTGCCTGGAGCTGGAGCAGGACACACCCCAACACCTTAGGACTTCCCTTAGAGTTTATGTATGTTTAGATCCTGAAAAGGCTAGGGGTTATTACCGAAATGAATTAATCCCTCTCACATAACAGATTTGCTGATCCTCAGTGAGTGGTCTGAGTTTTGATTGTCTGCTGTGGTGGCAATAGGTGGAAACCTTTCTCCTGTAAAGAAACCACACAGCCTGTAAATGGAAGGATGTTTGCCTGTTCTGGACAGGAAGGCCATTTTAAAAAGGAGAATTGGAATTTAAGGGCTTCAGTCTGGCTAATTCATGTTGAAAATAAGCTCATCTCCTTTTTCAGCAAAAGTTACATGTTTGCTTGTAATGGACCAGAAACAAGCCTGATGAGGGTCAGCACCCAGGGAAGGTGGGCTCCCAATAAAAATCCTTACAGAGCCACAACCCCAGCCTCAAGAATAGCCTCAGGGACTTGTACCATCACACTTCAGACTGGAGTTGCCTGCCTATCTAGTCTTAATAAATTAGAGTGCTTTTATTTATTATTTTTGTCTTTTAAACAATTATGCAGGTCCTTTTGATTACTGGAAGAAAAATTAAAAAATACAGATAAACCAAAAGAAAAAAATTAACTGTAATCTCACCACCTAGTAATAACATTATAAATGCTACAAACGTTTTTGTGTTCATCATTTTTTTGTATATTAGTAGACACATTTATTTTTATTACACTAAATAGTATTGTGCTGTATCTGTTGTTTCATAACTCTTTTAGTACTTTGTATTTGGTAACAGCAGAAACAATTGGAACTCAGGGCTGGGAGGCAGATTCTTTAAGCAGCCTGTCTGGCAAATCAGCAAGTCTAAAAATCTGGCTAAAATTGAGAGTTGTGTGCTTGGCTGGAGGCAGTACTTAGTTCTAAAGACTTTAGGGATTCTCTGAAGTGATGGCAAGGCTGGAACTCTACTCTAAACTCAGGAATGGCATAGAACTGGGTGATGAGAGATGGCTCACTTGAATCAATTTCCTTTAGTCCTGGCTTTGCATTTCAGCCTATGCAACCTTGGGCTTCATTTGATTTCTTAACCTTCTTGGCTTCAGTTTTTTATCTTTAAAATGACGGGGATTTAAAATGAGGTAATCTGTTTCTGAGGTCCCTTGCCATTCTAAAACATTATGATTTTTTGTTTGCTTATAAAATGTTTCCATTTTATATTGACATTCCATCTCCATCCAAAAAGCATTTCAGAATGCATAAGATATGACACAGAAGCTTCAAATTAATAGACGATCTCAAAGAGAAAATTGGGGCAAGACAGTAAGGGTAGGAAAATGGTTTTAACTCAGGATACAAAGTCAGGAGACAAAATGGAGACATAAGATCTAGCAACAAAAGCAATTGGCAGATCATACCCACTTATGGGAGTCATGGAATCTCTGTAATAACGTCTACAGTGGGTAGGTATGCGATCTTTAAAGCAGATGTTGTACAGTGTGGACAACTGGCCTAACTGCATCCTTGCAGTGAGTGAATGGAATACCAGTTTAGTATGTAACTGGCTTACTGCATCCCTTCAGTGACCATGTGGGATAGCCAGTTTACTATATAACTGGACTACTGCATCCCTGCAGAGAGTGGATGAAATTGTCAGTTTATTATGTACCTGGCCTAGATCAGCCGTGCAGTGGGTGGATGGAATAGTCAGTTTACTATATAACCGCCTACTTTATCCTTGCAGCGGTTGAAATAACGTTTCCTATGGCCCTTTCTTATAAATTTATGGCATAATCTCAATGGTTGATTAAGGAGCTCTACCAGGGGGTCCAAACTGCTGTCTTAAATATTTCTAAATATTTACAGAAATAAAAGTAATATAAATATTGCTTTTTTGGTTTGGCTAGAGCTGGGAGTTAAAGGAAGGTAATCTATAGCAGTGTTTTGTAGGTTTTATAGCCTTCACTGCCCACTTCTGAGATTTTGTTTTAATTAGTCAGTGCTCGGACCAACCACTAAAATCTTGTTAACACACCCAGTTGTGATGTGTTTCTACTTGTGTGTGTGAAGCTGACCTTGTATTCCACGGGCTGGCTTCCCTGACAGCAGATAGCTAATGGGCAGATGTTTTGTGTTGCTGATTACCTTGCCAAGTGGAAGGTAGGTGAAGCCATCATTTTATGGGATTACGAAACCTCTCTGAGTGTGTGCCATGATTTTTCGTAGAAGACAATTTGGCCACTTCTCTTTCAGGCTGTGATGGTTAATACTCTGTTTCAACTTGCCTGGACCATGGTGCCCAAATATTTAGTCCAAAATTATCCTGGATGTTCCTGTGAAGATGTTTTTGGGATGAGATTAACATTTAAATCAGTGTACTTTGAGTAAAGCAGTTAACCCTCCCTAATGTAGTGGGCCTCCAATCAGTTGAAGGCCTCAGTAGAACAAAGACTAAACCCCCACTGCTCCCAGTAAGAAGAAAGTTTGCCATCAGACTCTTTGGACTCTAAATGCATCTCTTCCTTGGGTCTCCAGCCTGCTGGCCAACCCTATTGGATTTTGGTCTCCGACTTCCACAGTGACATGAGCCAGTTCCTTAAAATAAATTCTATGTACATTTTCTGTTTTTCTGGAGAATGCTGACTAACACACAGGTGCTGTGGATGGCTGCAAGGACCCTTTGTATATGAAATATTGTAACTGACCTCACTTCTGCATCCCAGCCCTTTTAAAATGTTTTTTTTTTAATTTTATATGATTGCAGACTTTAAAAGTTGCAAGAATAATACATAGAATTTCCATATACTCTTCCCCCAGATTCCCCAAACATTAAACATTTTAACACATTTGTTATGTTTTTTTCTCTATATATGTATAAATAGATACATTTTTTTTCTCTGAACCATTTGAAAGTAAGTTGCAGACTTGTTGCTCCTGAAACTTGTGTGTGCTTCTGCAAATCATGGAAACTCTTTTACACAACCACAGTGCATGATTAAACTTGGGATATTCTCAATGACACTCATTATCGTCCACAGATGTCAGTTTTGCCAGTTGTCCCACTAGTAAATACAAATAAGAAAATTGATAGAACTTTATAAGTTTTTAGATTATACCTAATTTTCATTAAACAGAGCAAGGCTGTATAAGCCATTTAGAAACCCACACAGTCTAAGATGTGAAACAAATAAACAGCAGGCGATAGGTGTCTTTTTTCCCACCTCACAGGATGAGGTTCTTAGGATACAGTGAAGGGGAGAACATGGGAGTTTAGCGAGGTAACTGGGCAACAGAAGAGTTTGGTTCATGGTGTCTTCAATAGGGTCTTCTGGGATAGGAATTATATGTAATTTCAGTTTCAGCTGAGTGTCTTTTCTCAGCCTTGAAACATTGTTTAAAATGAAAGGTGAAAGTAGCACTGTTTAAAAAGCTGACTAGTACCCCAGTAATTATAAATATCCTTTGACATGGTCCGGATCACATACTAGAAATTGCTTAGGCTATAGCTTATCTGTCAGATAAGGAGACTTCCCTGATTGTCTGTCTTTGGGACAGTAGTGAGTAGACATCTTCTAGAGTTTAACGACATGGAAGGCTGAATGCAGAGGAATGTAATGGAGTGCAAGATAAATTTGTTTCCTGCAGAACTAAATGGTCTCTAAAATCCCTGTAACTTCTCAAATTCTATAATTTTATTATATTTTGCATTTTCCAAATTGACTTTGAGCAAAGAGACCCGTGTTCTAGACCTAGGTACTGATACCTAAAATGAGAGAGGAAATCATGATCCACGTTGAGACAAAATTTACCAGTTACTTGCAGAAAGGCAAGTTTCCCTGGCATTTAATTCTAAAAGAAAGTGCTTGAGTGTGACTTCATAGGTTGGGGTTAGGAGATGTGGTAGGTAACCATAGCTCGGTATTGTTGCACAATGCAGTGGTGGTTTTATAAAGCTGTTCTTGGTATGACCCTCCAAAAAGCTCCTCAGATGCAGCAGAGTGGACGGGCAGGTCTGTCAGGGTGAGCCTCAGCTGTCTGTCAGGTGGGAGGACTGCTCCCCTTCTAGCTGGGCTGGGCTGGGGAGGGCAGCAGGAAGGAGGTGGCCCCAGTGTATTTGGAGAGGATGGGAACCACCAGAGCTGGCTAGTGGAATGCTGTGCTCATGGGCTGTGTTGAATCAATGGTCAGTGTCCCTGTGTCATGTCAGGGCCAGCTTTGTGTTGTCCAGCAGCAAGACACCAGTCTGCCATGGGAGCCACTATGTTCCCACTTAGCCATGGTGAGATGACAGCTGGTGTGTTAAGACCAAGAATGGGGAGGCGGGCGGGAGGTGTAGAGGTGGGAAGGAGGCACAGACAGAATCTAATAGACAAGAGGAGCATTGGTTGCATTTTCTTGGCACAGGATGACATTGTCTCTGGCCAGCTCTGCCTGTAGTAGAATTGCATTCTTCCTCTTGGTGAAAGCAATTGCCCAATCTTTGTTTTGTTGGCCTGAATGTTGGAAAAAAGTTCTTTCTTTCCTTTTCCTGCAGGGAGTTCAGACCCTGGTGTTAAACAAAGGCTCTAAAAACCCTTTTAGGAGAGTGAAAAGAAATTGGAGATCTCTCAGAGTCCAGCTCAATCTCAGTGTGTAAAGAGGAAAACCAGGCTCTATCTATTGATATTTAAACTCCATTTCCACAGAGTTCATTAATGCCTAAGATGTCTTTAGAAGATTACTATGTTGTGTAATATTTGTCTTGATCTTCTTTTTATCTGTTGGGTTGTTGACAACCCAATATTTGTGCCGAAGAGCTTCTTTTATGCTTTTCTGTCATGTTACCTGTTGGTATTGGCTTTGTGTCTAATAAATAAACCCAACTAAAAAAATTAAGCCTGTCCCTAAGCCATTTAACATTTGTTATAGTAATGTTGCAAGAAGGGACCAAAAAAGAAAGATCAGAGGCCCACTTCAACACCCCATGGGGCAGGCCCCCTCCAGAGCTGCTGTAGAGAGGTTAAGGGATCTTTATTGTTCTCAGGCTCAAGCACCATGAGTGTCTTATTCTCTGACCAGCACTCCCTGAACAGGGAGGCCCTATACAAGGTTGCAACAGAGGGCAGCTGAGGAGGCCAGAGGGGCTAGAGGGGTGGAGAGAGGCTGGACCTGGCCTAGGATGGCCTAGGGCCTGCAGCAGCAGAGGCCACCTAGAAGCTGGCTCTTTGCAGGCAAGTCCCCTAGTCTGTGCCTGCAAGTGGTTTTTTTCTAGAGCTGCCAACTCTCCCTGAATATCTGGCCTGGTGAGAGAACCAGTGTTGCCTGAGTCCAAGCCTAGCCTTGTGTTGAACCCTGAGATGGGTGTGGTGTTCTCAGAGAGATGCGGTGACCCAGATCACCCCACTGGCTGTGGCAGGTATCAGGATTGGACCGTAGCCTTCTTCAGTTTCATGGTTGTTGTTGTTTTTTTAAGATTTTTAAATTGGGGAATTGGGGGAGGGGAACAGACAAGTTGCTGTCCCTTTGTTCTTCACTCTAGTTGTGGAGGACGTCACTTCACTGGCCCATGTTGGTATTATCATTGCGCTCTTCCCGGGTGAGGCAGTTGGTCACTGGCCTTTGGACTGCCGCTCACGGAGGCTTACGGCAGCTCACGAGAGCTCATGCCTGCTGCCGGCCAGCCCCACTGCAGCCTACGCCATCACCGGCGACTCACAGCAGCCCAGCTCCAGGTCAAGCTGTTGTTCACCATCTTAGCTGTAGAGGGCGCAGCGTCACTGGCCCTCATGCGGGATCTGAACTGGGGCCCTGCTGCTCAGAGCTGGCATCCCAAGCCAACTCCTAAGCAACGCGCCACTCAGCTGGTCCAGTTTCATGGTTTTTACTCTGAACCATCTTAAGGCAACTGGGGAAAACAAGATCAATTTATTTGCAGAAAATCTAAAAGTTCTTAAAACAAACCACACACACACACACA